>NC_092371.1:25538779-25838962 GCF_030028105.1 Mobula birostris | reverse complement strand
TTAAGCAGGAATATGTTTATAAAACACTTTAGGGGTTTAGGATTGCCAATACTGGTTATAATTTTGATGCTAAGAAAAAGTTTGCTTCTAAAAGGAGTTAATTTAAGAAATTGCAAGGTCTCTCCCATAAGGAAGGGAAGTTGAGAGGGATAATAAGTAAGCCATGATGGAATGGTGGAGCAGACTTGATGGGCAGAATGGCCTACTTCTGCTCCTATGCCTTATGGTCTTATAATAGGCAAAGTTTAACCAGGCAGCTAATACGAGCAGTGAGTTGTGAGAGAAGATGGGGAAGGTTGTTAGGACTTAATTCCCGAGAACATAAGACAAAGGGATGGGTTTAGACAGGATGAATGCATGCAATCTTCTCCCCTTCAGGTTGGGTGAGACTAGAACTAGAGGTCATAGCTTTAGAGTAAAGGTCTAGTGTAATCTGAGGGGCACACCTTCACTTGGAGGGTATGTGAGTATGTAACAAGCTGGCAGAGGAGGTGGTAAACGTGGGTAAAATTGTAACACCTAATCGTAGTTTGGATGGGTACACGGATGGGAAGGGTTTGGAGAGACATGGTCTGAGTGCAGGTAGATGGGACCAGGCAGAAGATCAGGTTGGCAATGGACTAGATGGGTCAAAGCACCTGTTTTTGAGCAGTTCATCTCTATAACTCTATGAGTCTGCTACCTGAATCCATGTCCTACTGGGAAGCAGTTTAGTTCCATAATTGAACTCAATATAACTCAAAACAATTGAAGTGGAAGACTCAGCTGATGAGAAGCAACAACTGGAATCAGTAAGTTCTGCTTCACATACAGATCAGTCAGTGGGAGCTTGGTGGAGTGATGGAGTCATTGGGGAAATGGTTTATCCAAGAAGAAACTGGTAACCTGCCTCAATGATTTTCGCCTCGTAGCACTTACATCCACAGTGTCGAGGTGTTTTGAGAGATCAGTGATGAAACATATCAACTCCTGCCTGAAAACCAGCTTGGATCCACTCCAGTTTGCCTGCTGGAGCAACAAGTCCACAGCAGATGCCATCTCGTTGACTCTTCATTCAATCCTAGATTATTTGAACAGCAAAGGTGCATACATCAGGATGGTCTTTATCAACTACGCCTTAGCATTCAATACTATCATCTCCTCTAAACCAATCAATAAGCTCCAAGACCTTGGCCTCAATACCTCCTTGTGCAATTGGATCCTCAGTTTCCTCACTTGCAGACCCCACTCAGTTCGGATTGGCAACAATATCTCCTCCACAGTTTCCATCAGCACAGGTGCACCACAAAGCTCTACTCACTCGACACTTATGGGTGTGATGCTAAGAACAGCTCCAATATCATTTGCTGATGACACTACTGTTGTAGGCCAAATCAAAAGTGGTGATAAATCAGCATGTAGGAGGGAGATTGAAAATCTGACTGAGTGGTGCCACAACAACAACCTCTCACTCAACGTCAGCAAGACCGAGGAGCTGAATATCAACAGGAGGAGGAAACCAGAGATCCATGAGCCAGTCCTCATCAGGGGACCAGAGGAGGAGGGGGTCAGCAACTTTAAATTCCTCAGTGTTATCATTTTGGAGGATCTGTCCTGGGCCCAGCACGCTGGGGCAATTACAACAGCAACTCTACTTCCTGAGGAGTTTGCAAAGATTCCGCATGACATCTAAAGCTTTGACAAACTTTTATAGATGTGTAGTGGAGAGTATATTGACCGGCTGCATCACAGCCTGGTGTGGAAACACCAATGCCTTGAATGGAAAATCCTACCTAAGGTTGTGGATATGGCTCAGGTAAAGGCCTCCCCACTACTGAGTACATTTACTCGAAGCATTGCAGGAAAGCAGCATCCATCATCAGGGACCCGACAACCCAGGCCATGCTCTTCTCTCACTGCTGCCTTCAGGAGGAAGGTACAGGAGCCTCAGGACCCACACCATCAGGCTCACGAACAGTTATTACCCCTCAACCATCAGGCTCTTGTACCAAAAGGGATAGCCTCACTCAACTTTACTTGCCGCATCATCGAAATGTTCCCAGAACCTATGGACTCACTTTTAAGGACTCTTCATCTCATGCTCTTGATATTTATTGTTTATTTATTTATTATTTATTCCCTTTTTGTGTTTGCATAGTTTGTTGTCTTTTGCACACTTGTTAAACTCTTAGGGTGTGGTCTTTCATTGATTCTAATATGGTTATTATTATATTATGGATTTATTGAGTATGCACACAAGAAAATGAATCTCAGGGTTGTATATGTACTGTGATTATAAATTTACTTTGAACTTTGACTTTGATTTTGATGGAGTGATGGAATTGTTGGGGTAATGGTTTAGGTAGGCACAGCAGTGGAGGGCAGTTCTAGGTGGATGTGTTAAGAGTTGAATGATTACTGTCTTGTGAAGATATCCCATGCACTGCACATCTGGGTTGCCCCTGTTCAAAAGCAGCAACTTGTTGGCAGCAGGTTATCTCACTGAGGCGTCCGTATAATTCTCCCAGGAGGTGGTGGATCAACCTTGTGGCATTACAGGCTACTCTCCATGGTTTTCTCCAAAGTAATAATAGCATTGAAGGGATTGGTGAAGTACTGAGGCACTTGCCTGAAACTTTAATGTTATGTCATAATCTGCACGAATTGGTATGTTGTAGCAGCCTCCACCTGTTCTGCTGTCTGCTCAAGCTGAGGGCTATAGAGATTCTGGGAAAATTTACTTGGGTTGGAGGTTTGTCACAATTGACACGATGTGAACTTGAAAATAGTGAAATGTCATCCCAGTCCTGGTCTCAGACGTACTGTAAAGTGCCCACATCAACCACAGCCTGGGCTGAACACTAGTCTGCATGTTGCTGTTATCACTGTAATCCAATTTCTGACATAATTCCATGGTCCATCAGTCACTTCTAGAATAAAGATAAGCACCTCCTTAAACTTACCGTATAGTGTAGCACAGATAAAATGATGGAGGAATTCAGCAAGTCAGCATCTTCTGTGACAATCCTATTAGTCATTATAGTCACTCTTCGAATATCAGTGACGTGATATTCTGGTAATCTTGAGCAAGACACACAAAATGCTGGAGGAACTCTGCAAGTCAGGCAGCATCCATGGAGGGGACATTTTGGCCTGAGTTCCTTCATCTGGACTGGAATGTTGTCACAGGATCTGCTGAGTTCCTCCAGCATTTTGTCTGTGTTGTTCTGGACTTGCAGGACTTGCATAATCCCCTGTGACCATGTAACATCTATTTGTTTTATGTGAAACTTTGTCACATTTCTTCCATGTCCTTTTCAGGAGCCGTACTTGGTTTCATCTCTACTTACTCTCAGGTCAGGGGGGCCAGCATTTACTGCCTGGTCCACAATGAACTAAAAGGTAGTTGTGGGCTTTCTACTTGAGCCATTGCAATTCATGATGGGTGAAAATAACCCCACATTGCTGGTCAGGGATTTTGATTTGGTGACTGTAAGGCTTACAATATACGTCTGCTCCACTTACCTAGGAAAGGTAACTGAAGTCAGCAATATTGCCATCACACACAGCACAATCTTTCTAGGTGTTGGCGGAACTATTGAATAAACATTGACGGGCCACTGCACCTTAATGTCTGCCTGCACTGCACTTTTTCTGTAGTTGTTGCACTTTATTCTGTTATTGTTTTACCTTGCTCTACCTCAATGCACTGTGTAATGGGCAGGTGAGGAGGGGAAAAAAGGGAGAGAGGATAACCAGAATGGGGAATATGGAAAGAAGGAGGAAGCGGTTAGAAACTACCAGAAGTTGGAGAAATCAACCCCCACTCACCCACCTTCCCTCTCACCAGGTCTCATCTGTCACCCGTGTTGGATCCTGGTGTTTTTGTGACCCAAAACTTCTTCAGAAGTCAAGAATAAGACACAAGACTTGCTGTTTATGGCTTTTATGTATGTTACAACTGCTGACAGAACAAAGAAAGGACATAAAAGGTAGTTGAGGTCATCTTATAATCAGACTAGACATAACAAAATTCCACTGATCACAATTCACTTACAAAAAGCCAAGTTAAAGTGGTGAGACACCTGCTCTAGAAAAACTGAGAAGCTTCCAGAAAAATACAGAATCAACTGTATCACAATTACTGGAAAATTCACCGAACAATTACAACGATATAGGTGATTATATAAAAATACAAGCAAACATAGGAAAGTTAAACTATTAGAGAAATCCAAGGAAAATAACAATTCTACACCCTAATCCAACACTTCCCCTTCCCCAACCTTCTTATTCTGGCTTCTGCCCTTTTCCTTTCCAGTCCTGATGAAGGGTCTCAGCCTGAAATGTTGACGGTTTATTCATAGACGCTGCCTGACTTGCTGTGTTCATCCAGCACTGTGTGTGTGTTGCTCAAGATTTCCTGCATCTGCAGATCTCCCGTGCTACTGAAATTCAAAGAGTGTGCGCAATGGCTAATAGGATTGCCACCCAACATGGTCCGCAGCGGGCTGGCGAAAGGTATCACACAGAACATACGACGACACACTGATCTACCACATGACGGCTGTGGTATAGGATACCTCTCGGTTGACTAAAATAGGAGAAATTAGTTTGGCTTGGCAAATCACTTCAACCCCAGGACACTGCAGTAGTACATTTGGAGACTGGCTATGCTGAATCTTCTAATACATTTGGAGGACTTTTTTTTTGCTGAATCTTTATGTATATTTCTATTTAAAATGACCATTTCTGTTACAACAGGAAATGGAAACTCAATACATCTGCTTTTAACTAGATGTTCTCTACCTAAAGCAGGCAGTCACGCAGTCAGAGTTACAGTTCATCTGCTCAAGCTCTGATTGTAATCTAAATTGGTAAAATTGGTAAATTGGTTTATTATTGTAATGTGCACCATGACATAGCGAAAAACTCTGTTTTACATGCTGTCCATACAGATCATTTCACCACCTCAGTACATGGAGATAATATAAGGGGAAGTCAAGAATACGATGCAGAATAAAGCACCACAGTTACAGAGAAAGTGCAGTGCGGGCAGACAGAAGCTACAACGGCAGGAGAGGAGTCTATCCGATACAGACCCCTGCTAGGCCTTGCTGGCTGGTCCCCTCAGGACAATAGTTTACTTACTGCAGGAGGCTGGACAATCGCACAACCTGAAAATAGATGCAAATGAAATTAGTCATTTTTAGAATTGTAGAATTTAGATTTAAGAGAGTAGAGCAATTATAGTAGAAGTAATGAAGAGATGTGCAGAGAGTAGCTGACAGGAATTTCCACGTTCTGGCACCATCATGGTGCCCCCCCGCTCTATACACCCAGTGGCCACTTTATTAGATACACCTATACACCTGCTTGTTAATGCAAATATCTAATTAGCCAATCAATGCAGATATCTATTCAGCCAATCACGTGACAGAAGAGCACCTCTGAACGCGTCTCACCCTGAAGTGGATGGGCTACAGCAGCAGAAGACGGCAAACGTACTTTGGTACCTAATAAAGTGGCCACTGAGTGTATATTACCCAAAGTAATTGGAGAAAGTGGCAGGAAATGCAATATATGGTGTTGGAAGTGAGATCTGAACAGCCCAGAGGCATTCATTTCCCAGTGTAATGTGGTGAAGGAAGATATAAATAAGGATAATCGATGTGATATGCCACAGCAATAATACTGAGCAATTGTATGATGTCCCTAAGCTCCAAGTTGGCGCGTGGCCAAGTGCTTAAGGTGTTCGTCTAGTGATCTGAAGGTCGCTAGCTTGAGCCTTGGCTGAGGCAACGTGTTGTGTCCTTGAGCAAGGCACTTAACCACACATTGCTCTGCGACAACACCGGTGCCAAGCTGTATGGGTCCTAATGCCCTTCCCTTGGACAACATCGGTGGCGTGGAGAGGGGAGACTTGCAGCGTGGGCAACTGCTGGTCTTCTATGCAACTTTGCCCAGGCCTGCGCCCTGGAAACCTTCCAAGGCGCAAATCCATGGTCTCATGAGACTAACGGATGCCTATTATTATAAGCTCCAAGCATTCTCCTGTTTACTTTAAACATATTCTAATTGCTATCAGCCAAAGATGATTGTCTTGTAATACAGCAAGTAACGAATGTGAGGTGTCTGTGTGTGGAACATGATCAGACTGGCAGGAAAACCGACAGGAAGGGAGAGATGGTGAGTTTGGCCTAAATTGACCCAAACCTGCGTCCGGAAGATTACACACAAATCACACATCAACGCCACTTAGTAATAATTTTCTGTTCGTGATTTACAATCACGCTGCTTAGTTAGCTGAAGTTCTCTGCGGTTGAAGGACGATGCACATGTAGCATAGCCATTGGTGTAATGCTGTTACTGTTCCCTGGGTTTGATTCCACCACTGTTTGATAAGAAGTTTTGTAGGTTCTCCCGTCACTGCGTAGATTTCCTCCGGGTGCTCGGGTTTCTTCCCACTGTCCAAAGACATATGGATCTGTAGGTTAAGTGGTCACATTGGTGTGACTGGGTGACACGGGAGCATTAGGCTGGAGTGGCCTGTAACTGTGTTGTATCTCTAAATAAAAAATAATAAAACAAATAAATAAGACCAGAGCTCTAACCTATAAATATTTATTTGTAAGCCCAAAACTTGCTGGTGGGTGATGGCCTACTATAAGTGATCTCTAGCAAAGGTCAGTGGTAGCAGAATCAGAGTGGGGTTGATGACAAGTGAAGAGACTTGAGCTAGAGGAAATCAAGTTAGGAAATAAGATTAACAGAGTTACTGGAGTTAGTCTGAGAGCCAGCATGGCCTCAATAGGCTGAATGGCCTCCTTCTCTGTTGTAAGAAAATGTGAAGATACAGGAGGGGATCCTCCTTGTTCCAGATACTTCATTATAATTTTGCCAAGTCCTTCTGGGCAGAGATCAAAAGTCACAGTAATGATATACGTGTGTGTGAGCTTTATAACAAAACCTACCCAGATTATGAGTTGCTCGATGTCAAACTGTGAAAATATGGGGCAACCTCATCTGCCACTGGACTCAGGAAAAGGCAGGTCCACAAGAAAAAGTTTAATTATCAGTACATGTGAACCAAATTCAGAACATCACCCCCTCCCACCTCTGGTACCCTTCTTCCTTCCCTTTCTCCTTTGGTCCACTCTCCTCTCCGATCAGATTCCTTCATTCCCAGTCCCTTTTCCTTTTGCACCTATCACCTCCCAGCTTCTTACTTCGTCACCCCCTCCCCCACCCACCTGGCTTCACCTGTCACCTTCTAGCTTGTCCTCCTTCCCCCATCCAAACCTTCATATTCTGTCATCTTCCCCCTTTCTTTTCAGTTCTAATGTAGGGTCTCAGCTCAAAATGTCAACTGTTTATTCATTTCCATAGATGCTGCCCGACTGGCTGAGCTCCCCCAGCACTCTGTGTGTGCTGCTCTGCATTTCCAGCATCTGCAGAATTTCTTGTGTTCAGAACGTAATGCTGCAAGACCCATCTCGAGGAACTATTTTCCTGCTCTTTCAGTTTTAGAGCCTAGTCATCTGAGAACTCAAGCTACCATTAATGCCAATTCACAGGCTATGGCAAATCTTGGTCAGCACACAGGAGATGTACACTCAGTGCCAACCTTATTAGACACCTCCTGTACCTAATAAAATGGCCACCGAGTGCATGTTTGTGGTCATCTGCTTCCGTAGCCCATCCACTTCAAGGTTTGACATGTTGTGCCTTCAGAGCTGCTCCTGCGCACCACTGTTATAACGTGTGAACCAAATTGAATTACTTCACCTTGACACAGCCTGGCCATTCTCCTCTGACCTCTCTCATTAACCAGGCATTTTCACTCACAGAACTGCCACTCACTGGATGTTTTTTATTGGGTTTTTCACACCATTCTCTGTAAACTCTAGAGACTGCTGTCCATGCAAATCCCAGGAGATCAGTAATTTCTGAGATACTCAAACCACCCCATCTGGCACCAAAAATCATTCCACGGAAAAAGTCACTTAGAGCACATTTTCCCCCCATTCTGATGTTTGGCCTGAACAAGAACAGATCCTCTTTACCATGTCTCCATGCTGTTGTGCATTGAATTGCTGGCGCAGGACTGGGTGTTTAGATATTTGCATTTAGAGTTAGAGCCCAGTAGCTAATACAATGGTCACTGAGTGTAGATGGACAAAGGTGCAGGGGGGGGGGGTGGGAATGTGAAGATCTGTGGGATCTGAGCAGATTGTTCAAAATGTTCTCTGGAGAGGAAGGTGGTGAATGTAGATAAAAACCAAGATAAAAGGGCAGTTACTAATGGATTTATGGCACACTGCCCTTTATAGATCTGTATTTACAGGAGAGGGAGAGCCAGTTAATCCAAAGCAAATTGTGCAGTACCTCCCGAGGGTGCTGCTAGTTCATCTGAAACTGGCCAGATTCTTCACATAAATTTGCATTTGGGAGCCCAAGAGCACAAGCAGAACTCAGCAATAACACTTTCTTACACACTGATTGCCTGATGTCGTGTCAACAGGTAATCTGACAATAGTGTATGTATAGTTCTCCTGGTACCATGGTATGTCGTAACTAACACGGATGTTGTATGTTGTGACTAACACGGATGTTGTATGTTGTGACTAACATGGATGTTGTATGTTGTGACTAAGATCAGTTTAACATCTAGCCTGAATATACAGTAGTTCTGCAGAGATAGTCTGAGTAGCCAGAATCATCCCCAGTATTAACATCAGTCAGATGAGAGAGTAGAGAGGGATTCTAATTCCATTTTGAATTTGATTGACGGAAATGTTTCTGAGGAACATTTCCCTCCCCTCTCCTCTGGCGCCACCAACTCTCTTCTTCCCTCTGATCGTCCCAGCTCTAACCCTTACTGTGACTTCACAATTTCCCTCTCCTCCGAGGCAGAACGTTCTGTCCTCAGCAAGGGCCTTACCTTCGTCCCCCTTCGCCCGCGCCTCAGTGAGTTCACCTTCCGTCGTCTCCGTGTCCAAGCCCACTTTAGTTTGGCAAGAATTTCAGACCCTGCACTGATGACCCCTCCTCCCGTCTCCAACCCCCTCCTTTTCTTGGACACCCCGCTCCGGTTCTCTGCCTGCTCTGGAAATTGCCGATGAGAAAATCAACCAGCTCAATTTCAGCACTGCTCTCTCCTTCCCTCTGAATGCATTGCCCTCCACTCTCCCCGCACCAGTCCCAACCTTGGCATCAAACCCACAAAGGGATAGTGTGGCAGACTGACCTCTACCTTGCTGAGGGCAGGCAGCACCTCTCAGACACTTCCTCATACCTACCCCTCGAAGAGCACCCTACTCCAGACCATCAGAAAACGGTATCCAACACCATCACTGACCTCATCAAGTCTGGAGAACCCCCACCACCGCCACCAAACTCACAGTTCCCTTACTCTGCACTGCTCCTTTCGACCTCTAATCCGAGATCCACAAACATGACTGTCAAGTAGGCCATCGTCTCAGCCTGCTCCTGCCCCACTGAGCACATGTCCTCATACCTCAATTCCATTCAATACCCCTTGGTTCAGTCCCTCTCGCCTATGTCTGCGACACTTCTCATGCTTTCGATCTCCTCACTAACTTTCAATTCTCTGGTCCTGGCTGCCTCATTTTCACCATGGATGTCCATTTCCCAGACACTCCCAACCCCTATCAAGAAGGCCTTGGAGCTCTTTACTTCTTCTCAATAAAAGACCAAGGCTTCAATTTTCCTTCGGCTCTCTCCACTTTCTCCACACTCGAGGGGCAGCCATAGGCACTCGCATAGGCCCCAGTTATACCCGTCTTTTCGTTGGCTACGGAGAACATTCCATGCTCCAAGCCTTCACCGGTAACGCTCCCCAATTCTTCCAGTGCTGCATTGAGAACTTCATTGGTGCTGCTTCATGCACCCTTGCTGATAAGCTCGTCAATGTCATCAGATTTGCCTCCAGTTGGAACCCGCCCTTAAATTCACTCGGTCCATTTCTCCAAATCGTTCGCCACAGCTTATGCCACCTCCTTCCCTTTTCTCGATCTGTTGTCTCCATCTCAGGAGTCAAACTGCCGATCGACATAATTTATAAACCTATCGATTCCCACAGTTACCTTGGCCGTACCTCTTCCCTCCCTGACCCCTGGAAAAAAAAGTTATTCTCTTTTCTCAGTTCCTTTGTCTCGACCGCGTCTATTCCCAGATGTCGATCGATAGTTTGTCTCCCGAGATGGAGACGAGAGATCGAGACAGGAAGTGTCAGAAATGGACCAAGCGAATCTCTGATGTCCTCCTTCAAAGAAAAGGTTTTCCTTTCCTCCACCATTGACGCTGCCCTCACTCGCATCTTCTCCATTGCCCGAACATCCGCCTTCATCCCAGCTGCCAACCACCTCAACAGTGATAGTTACTCTTGTCCTTACCTACCATCCCATGAGCCTCCGCATCCAACATATCGTTCTCGGCAGCTTTCGCCACCTTTAACGCGACCCTACCACCAAACACATCTTTACCTCCCTCCCCCTCTCCGCTTTCTGCGGGAATTGGTCCCTCCGTTGATTCCCTTGTCCATTCGTCTCTCGCCACCAAACTCCCTCCCGGCACTCGTCTCTGCAAGGGGCCAAAGCACTGCACCTCTTCCCCCACCTTCATTCAGGGCCCCAAACAGTCCTTCCAGATGAGGCAACACTTCACCTGCAATTCTGCTGGGGTCGCCTATTGTGTCCGGTGCTCCCGATATGGCCTCCGCTACGTTGGCGAGACCCGACGTAAATTTCTTCGTCGAGCACCTCCGCCCTATCACCCAAAAGTGGAACTTCCAAGCGGAAGTTTTTAATTCCGATTCCCCATTCCCGTTCCGACCTGCTGGCCAATGGCCTCCTCTTGTTGCACGATAAAGCCACCCTCAGGGTGGAGGAGCAACACCTTAAATTCCGTCGGTGTAGTCTCCAAGTTGATGGCACGACTATCGATTTCTCATTCCGGTAACCCCCCCCCCCATTCTTTTATTCCCCACTCTGTCCTCTCACCTGCCTATCACTCCCCCCAGGACCCTTCCTCTCCAATGGTCCACTCTCTTCTCCTGTCAGATTCCTTCCTCTCCAGCCCTTTATCTTTCCTACCCACCTAGCTTCATCTATCACCTTTTAGCTATCCTCCCCATCGCCCGCCTTTTCATTCTGTCATTCCCCCCCCCAACTTCCTTTCCAGACCTGAAGAGGCGCGTTGGCCCGAAACGTCGATCGTTTATTCATTTCCTGGCCTGCTGAGTCCCTGCAGCTGATTGATTGTGGCTCCTTGCTGTGTGACTCTGTTAACATCGCGGTGATTTCCCCAACCATTCCACGCCTGGTGAGCTTTCTACCATTCAGGTTTGTTATTGGTGTGGGATCAGTCTGGAGAAAGTCAGAATTGTTTTGGTTAGTGGTGGCTGCTTGCTGTTAGTTACCTATCTCGTCCTTTAACCTCATTTTCTTCAGACATTCCTACCTAAATAACTGGTTTTAGTTAGATTAAGACTGGAAATCGATGCTTAAACCCATCACTCCCATATCCTGGCATGACTCAGCCAGTTCCATCACAGACACATCCCTCCCCACCACGAGAGGGGTTGCCTCAGGTAGGTGGTTTCCATCACTAATGACCCTCACCATCACAGACATTCTCATTACTACCAAGGTAGAAAAGCCTGATTCAGAAACAGCTTCTTTCTCTCCGCCGTCTGATTTCAGGACGGCCTATGAACTGACTGGTCACCCATTCCCTTTGTTGCGCTGTTTGTTTAACCTTGTCATTCACATTAATGTTATGTCTTTGCACTGGACTGCCGCAATACAGCACATTTCACGTCACATGCCCGTGATAATAAATCTGATTCCGATGATCAACCTTTCCTGGAGAAATCCTCCCAATGGAATCCGTTATTAAACCTGTCGTTGGATATCTAGCACAGCATGTTCCTGTATGGTGCCAAATACTATTCCTACCGACCTCGAGGTGCTAACAGTGCCAAGAGACAAATATATTTAGAGAGAGGAAGGTTTCACGACGTATGTCGGTGATAATAAGCCTGATTCTGAGTGGATTCTATAAATTCAACTTCCAAACTAACCCTTACTTTTAACTCGAGGAGTAATGGGATGGGCCATCACCCTCGGACACCGCCTTGTCCAGCCCTCCAGCGTCATCACAGCACTCCACCTACCTAATAGTGAATACCCTTCCAAATGTGCCTGGCTGATGGTAAACAGGTTCTGGGACGTACTGGGCTGTGAAAGAGAGGCATAAATACAAGAACTTTTTTTGCATTGAGATTTAAACCTGGTTCATTAATCTAGAAGAGGGGCAGTGGTTAAAATCTTGGAAACAGGTCTAAACGTGCATGTGAGGTAATTTAATCCGCCCCACGAGTGCCACCTGTTCCTCTCGCTCCCCACAACCCGAAGCAGGGGAGCTTCCCCGCGGACCAACATCACATGCTCTCCCCGGAAGGTGCTTGTGCTACTTGTCAGGGCTCCAGCACTAGCGACGGAGCAAGCTCGCCTCGGGCGCTTTTGGTTTCTTCCCCTTATCGACTGTGGTGACGCTGGCTTCACTGGCGGCGGCTGCGTTATAAAGCCCCCGCTCCCTCTGAGCGAGGTAATTGAAGAAAAGGCAGTCCGCTTCGGGCGGCGGGCAGAGGTGGTAACAGGATCTGAACCTCGTCCACAACTCCTGTGAAGCCGCTCGGACGGTGAAAGCGAAAACGGGAAGGGGTGGGGGTCGTTGGATGGGATCATCCGTGTTCTTCCAAAACGCAAACAGGAACAGCGGTAGAGCCTGTAAATCACGGTCGCTCCTCGTATCATGTCTCTCACCTGGCGATGGCATCTCAACTGTCCTGCGGTTTGATCTTCAGGATCCTGCTCCCACTCTGTCTCCTGTCAGGTAAATTCACCTTTTTCTCTCAGTCTGGGGGTTACAGCACAGCCGGTTTTGAAGTGCACTTGGCGCGTCAAAACCTCAAACCGAGCTCTCCGAGGACAAGGTTCAGCTTGTCATTCTGCTCCGGTTTTGAGCTACATCGGAAGTAGTTCGGAGATAGTTGTTACAAGCGAACCCATAATCTAATTGACAGGGCTATCTTGCTCCCTGCTTGGACCTGTTGCATTTGCTGGCTTTACGCGGAGGGCTGCGGTTTGCAGGTTGAAGAAATTGTGACACGTTGAGTTTTGAGCGTCTCACTTGGAATATCGCGATTAATTTTGGTCAGCGGCTATACGAAAGATACCACTAAGCAGTAAATAGTTAGGTGGATGGTGCCGGGACTGGAGGAACTGGGTTAAGGAGAGAGGCAACCTAGGACTTTAATTCCTCCGAATGTAGGAGACTGAGAAGTGATCTTATAGAGGGGTAACTTAAGGAACACGGATAAAGTCGTAGTCTTTTTACCGAGGAAAGGTGTATCAAGATCCAGGGAGCATATTTTTAAGATGGGGGGGGGGAGATTTAATAGGAACCCGAAGTGCGTTGTTTTCACAAAGTGGTATGGAATAAGCTGGCTGAAGAAGTGGTTGCGGTAGGTACAATTAATAACATTTAAAAGACATTTGGACAGACAGGAAAGGCCTTGGAAAGATATAGGGAAAATATGATTACCGGTGGGCATCTTGGCAGGTGGGGGGTGGAAGGTTCGGAAAGGGGGGGGGGGCTTGTTTTGCTGTTACTATTTGTTGTTGTTATTGCGTTGCTCTACTGAATATTGTGGGCGTGTTATTTTGGCGCCAGAATGTTTGGCGACGCCAGCGGCCGTCTCGAGCACATCCTTGGATATGTTAGATGTTAACGCAAATGACGCATTTCACTGCATGATTCCTCATACACGTGATAAATAAATGGATTTTAATCTGAATGAATGAGTTGGGCCGAGGGGCCTGTTCCCGTGCTGTTTGACCCTATGATGCAGTGTGGAGTGAGGAAAGGCCATTCGTCCCATCATTCACCCACCCATTAACTACATATGATTACTGTAGTGTGGTTTGATCCAATCTCACACACCTTTGACTGTCACGGTCCGGTCCGTGACGTCCACATTCCAGTTCATGGTCCGGTCCGTGGATTCCATTTTCTGGCTATTCCTTTTTCCCCTTGTTCCATTGGGCGCCTTAAATGAGGCACCTGATTCTCATTTTGGGCTGGCATCATAAATAGCTCTGGGGTCCAGTGATTCCTTGCTGGACCACTGTCAGTGACTGAAGCTCGACGGAAACCCCCTGTTGTGAACTGAAAGATATTTTATGAGAAGGAATAAGAAGGGGACTTATTGATGGGATAGGGGGAGGATCGCTGGTGTCTTTTTGTGTTGGATTTCAATTGTTTACTTCTGCGTAACCACGTCTAGGCTCAGTAAGAGATACCGTATGTACCTATGTGTACCATGAATAGGGAGCTTCTCATGAATCTGTTTGTGCACCCAGAATAAATGGTGGTACTGTACAGTATACATTCCCCTCTGCCAGCTCCACCTTACCCTGCAGAGATTCTATAATCATGGAACAACAGAAGAAACTGCTTTTAACAAAAGGCAGGATGATAATGGAATCTTCACATACGGGCAGTCTCTCGTTCCCCAGCCTCCAGGCGAAAGATCGAAAGATGCAGGGGATTGCGTGGGTCTGTTTCTCAGCTCCCCGGTGGTGGGTGGGGTGGGTACGTGTAGATCCACTTCAAGGGTCCAAGTGAGAAGGAGGGATTGCAGACTGATTTACTGGGATGGGTGTGTGACCCAGAAGGAGAGATTAAACAGACTAGCCCAATACTCCATTGAGATTAGAAGAGTGAGAGGTAGCCGGATTGAAATCTCTATGCCAGGCAGATGAAGAGATGATGTGTCTGCTGATCATTGTATCTGAAACCATGGGTCGGTGTCTGCAGATGTACAACCAATCATTCATGGCAGTGATGAGAAGAAATTTCTTCAGTCAAAGGGTAGGGCATCGTTAGGATTCAGTCACTGAGTATATTCAAGAGAAAAATTAATAAGACTTTGGATATTTTCAAGTGATTTGGGTTTGATGCAGGAGGGTGGTTCTGACAGGAGAGTGACCTATCCGATGTAGTGCAGAGAATTCCATGGATTGGAATTAGAATATTGAAAATTCCCCTGAAGGCAGAAGCAGAAAGTGCGGTAGTAATTGTAAATAATTCTCATAAAGAGAGAGGGTGAAAAATTCATCATAATTTAATAATAAAGTGGAAATGAGCAATAAGGCAGCTCAGTATTAAAAAATCATGATATCAGGGGCAAATGGAATGCAGTACATAAAATCTCTTTGGTGCTAACATTGCAGTGTAAGTTTATCAGTGTGTGTTTGATCACAAAGAAGTCACTTTAAATGTCAGTGCTTCTTGAAGTTCCAACTCCGATCCCTTCTGACACAGCAATCACCTAGTTCCTCATCTCCTTTCCCCAGTCCTAATGAAGAGTCGGCTCGAAACATCAACCGTTTACACTTTTCCATAGATGCTGCCTGACCTGCTGAGTTCCTCCAGCATTTTGTGTGTATTACCTTGATTTACAGCATCTGCAGGTTTTCTCTTGTGATTCGTCCTAGTTCCATGTATTGTCTAGTTCTGTCCTTGCCTGTTGGTGAAGTCCAAACCAAGTTTTAGGCTCAACTACTTTACCTTGTCCTAGCTGACTTATGCCATACTGGGCACCACAGTAGCAATGCAGTTAGTGCAACACTATTACACACAGGGTATCAGAATTCGGAGCTCAATTCCGACATCCTCTGTCAGTTTTTACCTTTCTCCCCGAGAACGTGTTTCCTCCGGGTGCTCCAGTTCCCTCTCATATTCCAAAGATGTAGGGGTTAGTAGGTTATTGGTCATTGTAAATTGTCCTGTGATTAGGCAAGGGTTAAATAGGTGGTTGCTGGGCAGTGTGGCTCATTGGGCCAGCGCTGTATCACTAAAATAAAAATAAATCTTATGTCTTCTGTAAGTGTCCAGACCTCTACTTCCAGCGCAGGAAAATAAGTCTGCATTTGTTGGCAATCTGAACTGAAAATGCTGGAAATGTAAAGGTCTGCCGAGAGAGAATCAGAAATAAGTTTTCAGGTTGCCAACTTTCATTAAAACTAGGGAGTGTCACTGATCTCTGTATCGGTATCCTGTTGTGTTCCCTGTTATACTTCTTCTGGTATGTTGGCTACCAGTCTGACACTATCGTGATATATATCTTAAAGCACCTGTCGTTGTTTTTTTGGCCTTACCTCTCTTTATGCTTATTCCTCACTACCTTCCTATGATATGTCACATGCGTATCAGTGTCGCAAGTTAACAAATTATAGGCACTGGGATTCATTGCTAAGCAGGAATTGTTACTTTTGCCTTGCCCACAACAATTTACACAAGAAAATGTAGTAGCCTCACTCAGTAAAATGTCCCCACTGAATATGTTGCCTTGAACTGTTTGTTTGTTTTCTTTCTTTTTGGAGAACTTCTAAGAAAATTAGAATGTCGAAATTCCTGATCCTGATTGAAGTCCAGATGAAGGGCCTCAGCTCAATATATTGACTGTTTATTCATCTGCGTAAATGCTGCCTGACCTGCTGAATTTCCTCCAGCATTTTGTGTCTGCTACTTTGGATTTCTGTCATCTGCAAAATCTCTTGTGTTTGTCCAAGTTTAGCATTTTTGTAGAATTGAAGTTGATGTGACAAGTAGTGATCTGCCATTTGAAGGGTTCTTTTGATTTATAACACTGTATGTTGAAAAGTTTTGAGCTTCAGTGAATTTGTGAATAGTTTTATTTGTGATTATATTTGAAAGGCTCACCTGCAGAACGTGGAATTAGGTGTTCTGAACTTGCCTCCATCTTTATGAATGTATTTGGCACTCTCCGGTAGACGTTTAGAACAGGATACCTGCATGGCTCTGAGGAAACTAGCATCCCTGTGATTTGGTTTCATCATTCCTTGAGCTTCTATTAAAGAATGTAGTTGAGTATAGCTTAGGTTGAGAATACACTTTGTAACTTCTTTATGGCACTGTACAGATGAGAGACATTTCTTGGCACATGATCCTGGGGAATTTCTCTGGGAAATACTATTGCTGCTTCTACGTTTGTAACACATATACCTCTCTTGCAATGGAACCGAGTGAAGCCACCCCTGGGTTACAATACGCCACCCATGCAGAATCACTGTTTCTCCTTTGTTTTGTTGTTTGTTTGTTTTCCTTCTCCTCTCTCTCCCTTTAGTTGAGGTCCAACTTGTTAAAAGCAAACCCTGGATTGAGCTTAATTTCATTAAACTCTTTCACTCCCTGCTGGTGCTCACTCAGAACACTATAAGAATCGTGAATACAGTCTTCTTGGCTATACAATCTCCAAGTGAAAGACAAGGCATACAATAGAGCAAAAATTAGTGGGAAGTTAGAGAATTGAGAAGCTTTTAAAAACCAGCAGAAGGAAACTAAAAATCATTAAAGGGAAAAGATGGAATAGGAAAGTAAGCTAGCCAATAATATTAAAGAGGATACCAAAAGTTTCTTCAGATACATAAAGTGTAAAAGAGAGGTGAGAGTGGATATCAGACCGCTGGAAAACAATGCTGGAGAAGTAGTAATGGGTTCAAGGAAACGGCAGAGAAACTGAGTAAATACTTTGCATCAGTCTTCACTGTGGAAGACAGTAGCAGTATCGTGGAAGTTCGAGAGTGTCAGGAGTGAGAAGTGTGTGAAGTTGCCATTACTAGGGAGAAGGTTCTTGGGAAACTGAAAAGTCTGAAGGTAGATAAGTCACCTGGACCAGATGGGCTACACCCCAGAGTTCTGAAAGAGATGGCTGAAGAGATTGTGGAGGCATTAGTAATGATCTTTCAAGAATCACTAGATTCTGGAATGTTTCTGGAAGACTGGAAAATTGCAAATGTCGCTCCACTCTTCAAGAAGGCAGAGAGGCAGAAGAAAAGAAATTATAGACCAGTTAGTCTGACCTCAGTGGTTGGGAAGATGTTGGAGTTGATTGTTAAGGTTGTGGTTTTGGGGCCCTGTGGCTCAGAAGGGTAGGGAAAGGAAGAGGAAGGCAGCAGTGATAGGGGACTTTATAGTTAAGGGGTCAGACAGGCAATTCTGTGGATGCAGGAAAGAAACTCGGATGGTAGTTTGCCTCCCAGGTGCTAGGGTCCGGGATGTTTCAGATCACGTCCACGATATCCTGCAGTGGGAAGGAGAACAGCCAGAGGTTGTGGTATATATTGGTACCAATGACATAGGTAGGAAAAGGGAAGAGGTCCTGAAAACAGACTACAGGGAGTTAGGAAGGAAGTTGAGAAGCAGGACCGCAAAGGTAGTAATCTCAGGATTACTGCCTGTGCCACATGACAGTGAATATGGGAATAGGATGAGGTGGAGGGTAAATGCATGGCTGAGGGATTGGAGCAGGGGGCAGGGATTCAGATTTCTGGACCATTGGGACCTCTTTTGGGGCAGGTATGACCTGTACAAAAAGGACGGGTTGCACTTGAATCCCAGGGGGACCAATATCCTGGTTGGGGGGGCGGTTTGCTAAGGCTACTGGGGAGAGTTTAAACTTGAATTGTTTTGGGGTGGGAACCAAACTGAAGAGATTGGGGAAGAGGCAGTTGGCTCACAAATAGTGAAAGCTAGGAGAGTGTGTGAGAGAGGATAGGCAGGTGATAGAGAAGGGACGTGCTCAGACGGACGGTTTGAGATGTGTCTATTTTAACACAAGGAATATTGTGAACAAAGCGGATGACCTTAGAGCGTGGATCAGTACTTGGAGCTGTGATGTTGTGGCCATTACAGAGACTGGGGTGGCTCAGGGACAGGAAAGGTTACTTCAGGTGCCGGGTTTTAGATGTTTCAGAAAGGACAGGGAGGGAGGCAAAAGAGGTGGGGGCGTGGTACTGTTGATCAGAGATAGTATCATGGCTGCAGAAAAGGTGGACGTCATGGAGGGATTGTCTACAGAGTCTCTGTGGGTGGAGGTTAGGAACAGGAAGGAGTCAATAACTCTACTGGGTGTTTTATATAGGCTGCCCAATAGTAACAGGGATATCGAGGAGCAGATAGGGAAACAAATCCTGGAAAGGTGTAATAATAACAGAGTTGTCGTGATGGGAGATTTTAATTTCCCAAATATTGATTGGCATCTCCCTAGAGCAAGGGGTTTAGATGGGGTGGAGTTTGTTAGGTGTGTTCAGGAAGGTTTCTTGACACAATATGTAGATAAGCCTACTAGAGGAGAGACTGTACTTGATTTGGTATTGGGAAATGAACCTGGTCAGATGTCAGATCTCTCAGTGGGAGAGCATTTTGGAGATAGTGATCATAATTCTATCTCCTTTACAACAGCATTGAAGAGAGATAGGAACAGACAAGTTAGAAAAGCATTTAATTAAAGTAAGAGGAATTACGAGGCTATCAAGCAGGAACTTGGAAGCTTAAATTGGGAAAAAATGTTCTCAGAGAAAGGTACGGAAGAAATGTGGCAAATGTTCAGGGGATATTTGTGTGGAGTTCTGCATAGGTATGTTCCAATGAGACAGGGAAGTTATGGTAGGGTACAGGAACCATGGTGTACAAAGGCTGTAGTAAATCTAGTCAAGAAGAAAAGCAAAGCTTACGAAAGGTTCAGAGAACTAGGTAATGTTAGAGATCTAGAAGATTATAAGGCTAACAGGAAGGAGTTCAAGGAGGAAATTAGGAGACCCAGAGGGGGCCTGAGAAGGCCTTGGCGGGTCGGATTAAGGAAAACCCCAAGGCATTCTGCGAGTATGTGAAGAGCAAGAGGATAAGATGTGAAAGAATAGGACCTATCAAGTGTGACAGTGGGAAAGTGTGTATGGAACTGGAGGAAATAGCAGAGGTACTTAATGAATACTTTACTTCAATATTCACTATGGAAAAGGATCTTGGTGACTGTAGTGATGACTTGCAGCTGACTGAAAGCTTGAGCATGTAGATATTAAGAAAAAGGATGTGCTGGAGGTTTTGGAAGGCATCAAGTTGGATAAGTCACCAGGACCGGATGAGATGTACCCCAGGCTACTGTGGGAGGCGAGGGAGGAGATTGCTGAGCCTCTAATGATTATCTTTGCATCATCAATGGGGACAGGAGAGGTTCCGGAGGATTGGAGGGTTGTAGATGTTGTTCCATTATTCAAGAAAGGGAGTAGAGATAGCCCAGGAAATTATACACCAGTGAGTCTTACTTCGGTGTTTGGTAAGTTGATGGAGAAGATCCTGAGAGGCAGGATTTATGAACATTTGGAGACATATAATATGATTAGGAATAGTCAGCATGGCTTTGTGAAAGGCAGGTCGTGCCTTACGAGCCTGATTGAATTTTTTGAGGATGTGGCTAAACACATTGATGAAGGAAGAGCAGAAGATGTAGTGTATGTGGATTTCAGCAAGGCACTTGATGAGGTAGCCCATGCAAGGCTTATTGAGAAAGTAAGGAGGCATGGGATCCAAGAGGACATTGCTTTGTGGATCTAGAACTGGCTTGCCCACAGAAGGCAAAGAGTGGTTGTAGATGGGTTGTATTCTACATGGAGGTCGGTGACCAGTGGTGTGCCTCATTGATCTGTTCTGGGACCCCTTACTCTTCATGATTTTTATAAATGACCTGGATGAGGAAGTGGAGGGATGGGTTAGTAAGTTTGCTGATGACACAATGATTGGGGGTGTGGACAGTGTGGAGGGCTGTCAGAGGTTACAGTGGGACATTGATAGGATGCAAAACTGGGCTGAGAAATGGCAGATGGAGTTCAACCCAGATAAGTGTGAAGTGGTTCATTTTGGTTGGTCAAATATGATGGCAGAATATAGTATTAATGGTCAGACTCTTGGCAGCGGGATCTTGGAGTCTGACGCTCAAAGCAGCTGTGCAGGTTGACTCTGTGGTAAAGAAGTCATACGGTGTATTGGCCTTCATCAACCATGGGATTGAACTTGAGCCAAAAGGTAATGTTGCAGCTATATAGGACCCTGGTCAGACCCCACTTGGAGTACTGTGCTCAGTTCTGGTCGCCTCACTACAGGAAGGATGTGGAAACCATAGAAAAGATGTAGAGGAGATTTACAAGGATGTTGCCTGGATTGGGGAGCATGCCTTATGAAAACAGGTTGAGTGAACTCGGCCTTTTCTCCTTGGGGTGACGGAGGATGAGAGGTGACCTGATAGAGGTGTATAAGATGATGAGAGGCATTGATCGTGTGGATAGTCAGAGGCTTTTTCCCAGGGCTGAAATTGCTGCCACAAGAGGGCTCAGGTTTAAGGTGCTGGGGAGTAGGTACAGAGGAGATGTCAGGGGCAAGTTTTTTACTCAGAGAGTGATGAGTGCATGGAATGGGCTGCCGGCAACGGTGGTGGAGGCAGATATGATAGCGTCTTTTAAGAGACTTTTGGATTGGTACATGGAACTTAGAAAAGTAGAGGGCTATGGGTAACTAGATATTTCTAAGGTGGGAAAATGTTTAGCACAACTTTGTGGGCTGAAGGGCCTGTATTGTGCTGTAGGTTTTCTATGTTTCTAGGATAAACAAAGGAGAATCAGTTTATGTTGTGTGCTTGGATTTTCAGTAGGTCTTTGACAAGGTGCCACATGTGAGGTTGCTTAAAAAGTTAAGAGCCCATGGAAAGATTCTAGCATTGATAAATAAGTGGCTGGCTGGCAGGAGGCAAAGAGTGGGAGTAAAGGAATCCTTTCTGGTTGACTGCCGGTGACTAGTGGTGTTCCACAGGAGTCTGTTTTGGGACCGCTTCTTTTTACGTTATATGTCAATGACTTGGATAATGGAATTGATGGTTTTGTTGCAAATTTTGCAGACGACATGGAGATATATGGAGGGGCAGATAGTTTTTAGGAAGTAGAGAGGCTAGATTGATTAGGAGAATGTGCAAAGAAGTGGCAGGTGGAATACAGTGTTGGGAAGTGTATAGTCATGCCCTTTGTGAGAAAAAGTAACAGGGTAATCTATTTTCTATATGGAGATGAAATTTAAATATCTGAGGCACAAAGGTTTTGGGAGTTCTGTACAGGATTCCCTAAAGATTAATTTGCAGGTTGAGTCGGTGGTAAGGAAGGCAAAGGTGATTTTTGCAGTCATTTCAAGAGGACTAGAATTTATAAGCAGTGATGTAATGCTGAGGCTTTAGAAAGCACTGGGGAGACCTCACTTAGAGTTTTGTGAGCAGTTTTTGGCCTTTTATTTATTTATGATTATGAGGACACGCAGTCTCCTTTTATCGTCATTTAGTAATGCATGCATTAAGAAATGATAAAAATGTTTTTCCAGAATGATATCACAAAAACACATGGCAAACCGACTTAAAAACTAACAAAAACCACATAATTATAACATATAGTTACAACAGTGAAAAGCAATACCGTAATTTGATAAGAACAGACCATGGCACGGTAAAAGTCTTAAAGTCTCTTTAAAGTCCCATCATCTCACGCACAGGGTAACCCCCAGCGCCGCCAACTTGCCGATGCAGCGTCCCGGAAGCATCCGACCACAGTCCGAGAAACTCCGAGCCTCCGACCACCTCTCCGACACTGAGCACCATCTCTGCCAAGCGTTTCAACCCCGGCCCCGGCAACAGGCGATATGCAAAGCTGAGAATTTGGGGCCTTCACCCTCGGAGATTCTCAATCGCACCATAGCAGCGGCAGCGAAGCAGGCATTTCAGAAGTTACTCCAGATGTTCGTCTGCGCTTTCACAGCTGTCCCCATGAAATCCGGATTGATGCACAGCACCCCTAGTTACACATATCGATATTCATTCGGAATGGCCGCGCGCGCTGCGTCGTGCCGCCATCTTCTCCTCCCTCCATATGCTTAGAAAGCACGTGCAGACTCTGTGGATTGTTCAAAAGAGGTTCACAGAAATGATTCCAGGATTGAATGGCTTGTCATATGAAGAGTGATTGATGGCTCTTGGTCCGGTAGTCACTGGAATTCAGAAGAATGAAAGGTGACCTAATTGTAACATATCGAATGGTGAAAGGCCTCAATAGAGTTATTGTGGAGAGGGTGTTTCTAATGATGGGAGAGTCTAAGACCAGAGGACACATTCTCAGAATAGAAGGGCATCTTTTTAGATTGGAGATGAGGAGGAGTTTCTTTAGCCAGAGAGTGGTGAATCTGTGGAATTCTTTGCCACAGGTAGCTGTTGAGGCCAAGTCATTGGGTATATTTAGGGCAGATGTTGATAGGTTCTTGATTGGTCAGGGTATGAAGGGATATGGGGAGAAGGCAGGAGATTGGAGCTGAGAGGAAAAACGGATCAGCCATGATGAAATGGTGGAGCAAACTTGATAGGTCAAATGGTCTAATTCTGCTCCTATATCTTATTGTCTTATACGATAATGAACTGGAGTTATCTCAATGTGAATCGAGGAGTTTTCTATCTATTTCATTTACATAAAAACAATGTAGTTTGTTTAATACTTTCACTGTTATCGCCTCCTGGCAGACCACGAGACAACTGCCTCATTGGTAGAGTGATAGTGGCTCTCTGTGTAGTCAGTGATCTTGCTGAAGCATGGCAAAATTAGCTTTTTCCTGCATACATTATCTCAGGTATTGATTCCCATGAATACAGACGCTGTGTCGTCTCTCTCTCTCAGTCCCTTGGGACCAAGAGTGACTTGCTTCCACACTGGTTTGTTGGCTGATGACGCCAACGTGGGCAGTTTAGGAGGTGATCCGATCCTTCTGCCACTTGCTTCTCCCAAAGCAATGGCTAGAGGCTAGCAAAGCTGCCATGAAGACAGGCATTTGGGACCTTAATGGCAGTGACAGTGGTCTTTTTCTTTTATCAATTTGCTTTGAGAATTGTGAGCAGAAAAAAAAGGAACAAAGAGGAAGGTTGAATCAAGCAGAAAACTGTATTTACAGGAGCTGTAGTAATAACAGATCAGAATAGAAAATACTCTGGACGTTTGGCAGTTTCTGTGGATAGAAAAACCAAGTTAACCCTTCAGGTTGATGGACCTTCATAAACAAGCTTATTTTAAGATGTAAACCATGCCCGGGAAGTGAAATGTATGGGACTGAGGGGAAACAGAACAGTACAGCACAGAAACAGAAACAGACTCTGTTGTGAAAAGCTATTTAAACTAGTAACTAAATGCCTAATTAAACAAGTACTTTTCTGTCCTCACAATGTCCTTGTTCTCCGTATTCATGTGCCTATCGAAGAGCCTCTTAGACATCTCAGTCATGTTTGCCTCCTCTGCCTCCAACGGCAGCATATTCCAGGCACCCACTACTCAATGTTAAATAATAATGAAACTTGTTTTTCATATCTCCTTTAGATTTACTCCACCCCACATGTTAAATACATACTCTCTAGTATTAGACAGATTGACCCTGAGAAGAAGGTACAGCTGTCTACCCTATCTATGCCTCTCATAGTCATAAACTTCTGTCAAGTCTCCTCACAGCCTCTGCCACTCAAGAGAAGACAACCCTGGTTTATCTAATCTCTCCTCATAGTACCTGCCTTCTAATCCAGGCAACTTCTTAGTAAACCACTTCTGCTCCGTCTCCAAAGCTTCCACATCCTTCCTGTACAGGGGCAACCAAAACTGAATGCAATTCTCCTTGATGCTGGAGTTTTATAACGCTGCAACATAACTTCCCAACTCTTGAACTCAATGCCACATTTTAGCAACTGAATGGTTTTATGTTCTTAAATTGTTTGTAACTATTCACATACAGCATGCATTCTCTGGAGAAAAAAAACTCAGCTTTTATTGGGAAAAATTGCTGCAGATTATGTTTCCTCTGCATTTTAGACTGCTTTCTGGGTGAATTAATTTGAACATAGAACATAGAAATCCATAGCACATCGTTGTGTCGACCATGTAAGCTACTCTAGAAACTACCTAGAATTACCCTAACACATAGCCCTCTATTTGTCTAAGAGAGCTGCATACATTCTACTGCATTTTGCCCTACAGTGATACAAAAGCAAAATACTGCAGAAGCAGCAGATGTGAAATAAAAAACAAAATGCTGCAAGTTTTCAGCTGATCTGGCAGCAGCACCTTTCTCTACAGACACTGCCTGACCTGTTGACTATTCCCAATGTTCTCTCATTCTCTTGTTTTTATCTTGTTTGACAAACTGTTTGCTGAGAGTGGATGGTGTCATCAGAAAATTCCCTGAAAGGGCAAATAGAACTACTTTTTTTTATTTGCTAGGAACAACTTAATGCATGTAGCAACAAGACTGAATAACTTAATTTGTTTCTGATTAGAATTACATTAGCGATTGACACATTATTAAAAGGGTGGTTTTGTTGCTAAGTAGTTCAATAATTTTGCAGCACACTTCATTCTTTTAAATGCAAAGCTGGCAACTTACAAAAATAATCAGATGGCCAAAGATGAACAGCCACAAGATGTGACTTCATTAGCAGCTTATGGGCAGCTCAGAGCTGGTGGACTTCTTTGGCCTGAACTTGCTGACTGATTCACAGATTAGAAACAGTGAAGACCCTGTCTTTTTCCAGGAAGGTTCAAACCATTACTTTTTAAATCATGAATCACTCAATATTTTGTGAAAACATATTGACTCAACAATTATTACCTCAATAGCCAAACTTTTTAAATATCAAATTTCATAAAGAAAAGCATTGGACATTTTAGAATTAAGTAATCAAATCCATCATTTTGTCAACCTTAGAATTTTTATTTGTTTTCCAAATAAAGCGTTTAACTTGAGCCTGTTCCCAGACGAGGGAAGTTTATACATTGTTTTGATATTCTAAAGAACTTTACCATCAACGGCCTTCAGTGTAACCAGTATTGTGTGTGCTGTAATGTAGGTGTTTCAGCCAATGTTCATATTCCTGCAGAGAGCAAAGTGAGAGAATTCAGATCTACTTCAGTATTTCTACTCCTGTCGCTATATGTGCCCCCCACTAGACTCAAAGGTTCAAAGGTTCATTATATTATCAAAGTATGTATGCAGAATACAACTCTGAGATTTGTCTTTTCTAGAGAGCCAGGAAATACAAAAAAAAACACGGAAGTCTTTGGAAGAGAAAACATCAACCCCCCCACCCGATTAAATTGCAAAAGAAATAGAAACTGACAAACCCCAACCCTGCGATCCCTCCCTCACACAAAGCTAACAGATCACCCACCCAGAAAACAGCAGCTTGAACATCAAACCCCAAGCCCTCCAATCCCTCCCTCGCCAAAAAATAACATATCACCCACAAGGGAAAAAAAAGCAGTGACAATAACATCAAACCCCCAACCCCCTCTCTCACACACAAAATACAGATCCCTCCCATGGAAAAACACCAACAAGAACATCAGTCCCCAAATATTACCCCTCCCTCGCACAAAAACTAACATAATGCCCACAAAGACATCAGACCCCCAACCCCAAATCCCCAATCTCTCCCTCGCACAAAAACTAACACATTGCCCACAAAGAGCCCAAATCTCCAACCACCCCATCGGCAACAAGAAAGAAAACTCAGAAACCTGAAGGAGACCAAGATAAAATCCCCCACCTCTTTCATATGTTTATCCAGATTCTCTTTAACTCTCTCAATTATCCATCCAATAAACTTCCTGACTCTTACCATTCTCTAAATAAAGGACTTTCTTCTGAATTCTTATTGATTGATTTGGTGACATTCTTGTGCATTTACTTAGATACATCAGAAACTTGAAAGATTGGTTCTTTCTCTTTCCATAGAATTTTTCTGTTTTTATTTGTGATTTTTTATGCTGGTAGAGAGGTAAATATTAATAGGAAGAAATAATAACATATAATAATTAATGATATATAAGAATAATGATGACTTGTTCTTTCAGAACAAACCATTTGACCAATTGGATCCCCTGAACAACGGGATTGGTGCAATGTCTGATCTAAAAGATGTCTCAGTGCTTACTTCTGCACTGTAGAGGTAGTGCGATCACTCGAGTCAAGTATGTTGTTCTCCTAATGGGTTGTCTATTGGTGTCTATTGGTCAGCTGTAGAGGCTGATCCAGGAACCACATATTCTGGCGCAGTGTGGGCAAGAGTAAGTGGAGTGTCAGTCCAGACCACATGGTTAGGTCTCCGGAAGTGAGTCTAGGCTTTTAACCCTGTGTTCAGAGGTCAGAGTTCTATGCCTGAGCCATAACTAATAGAAACCTAGCCACGGATTTGAACTGATTTTTATGTAATGGTGAGGACTGAGCATGTGCATGAACTGAACAGGAATGTTTCGTTAACTGGGCTGTTGGAGCATATATATTTTAGCTGTGTTTTCCATTCAGTAAGATGTCATAATTATTTGGAAACAACAAATGTCCAAAGCATTATCCTTTTAAATTTTATGTTAAAAGATTCACGTTACTGCCAGTGGGGAGAAGGTATAGGATCCTGAAGACCCACACTCAGTGATTGGGAAACAGCTACTTTCCCTCCGTCATCTGAATGGTCCATGAATGCGACCTTGTTATTCCTTTGGTTTTGCAATTTTTTATTTTTAATCTTTAATTTTTTGTAATTTATAGTAATTTAATGTCTTTGCACTGTATGCTGCTACAAAACGACACATTTCATGTCATATAACTCAGTGATAATAGATCTGGTTCTGATTCTGAAAACCCAGGCAGGTACAAATGTAAAGGAGTATAAGAGACGTTATGTCGATTTTATGTGTTCTGACAACAAAGCCTCCCCTCCATGGGCTATCTACATTTCTGTTTGCCTCGGTAAAGCAAGCAGCATAACCAAAGACCTTGCACACCCCAGATACTCACTCGTCTCCCCTGCCTCATCAGGCAGGAGATACAAAAGCCTAAAAGCACATATCACCAGACTCAAGCTCGGCTTTTAGCCCACTGTTATAAGGTTATTTAAACAGCTCCCTAATATCAGGAACCTCAATCTAACTCGTAATAATGTTAGTTAAAGTCTGTCCCGAGCCTCATAGGCTCATCAGGCCAGTGCTTATGCCAGTTTCCATGGCGTGAAGCGACTGAGAGTACGAGATGTTGGATGTGAGCAATATGGTCTCACTGTGCCACCCATTACATACCAATATGTTCTCACCGTGCCACCCATTACATACCTATAGGGTTTCACCGTGCCACCCGTTACATACCTATATGGTCTCACCGTGCCACCTGTTACATACCTATAGGCTTTCACCGTGCCACCCGTTACATACCTATATGGTCTCACCGTGCCACCCGTTACATACCAATATGTTCTCACCGTGCCTCCTGTTACATACCTATAGGGTCCCACCGTGCCACCCGTTACACACCAATATGTTCTCACCGTGCCTCCTGTTACATACCAATAGGGTCTCACTGTGCCACCCGTTGGGGGATCTGATTGAAACGTATAAGATCCTAAAGGGATTGGACAGGCTAGATGCAGGAAGATTGTTCCCGATGTTGGGGAAGTCCAGAACGAGGGGCCACAGTTTGAGGATAGAGGGGAAGCCTTTTAGGACCGAGATTAGGAAAAACTTCTTCACACAGAGAGTGGTGAATCTGTGGAATTCTCTGCCACAGGAAACAGTTGAGGCCAGTTCATTGGCTATATTTAAGAGGGAGTTAGATATGGCCCTTGTGGCTACGGGGGTCAGGGGGTATGGAGGGAAGGCTGGGGCGGGGTTCTGAGTTGGATGATCAGCCATGATCATAATAAATGGCGGTGCAGGCTCGAAGGGCCGAATGGCCTACTCCTGCACCTATTTTCTATGTTTCTGTGTTTCTATGTTTCTAAATCACCGAGGATTGTGCCAAGTTTTGCCACGCTTCCAACGCCAACGTCGTATGCTGACACTCACTAACCCTCTGGACTGTGGGAGGAAACCAAAGCATTCGGAGGAAACCCATGCGGTCACGAGGAGAACGTACAAACACCTCATCAACAACAGCAAGAAAAAAACCCCGACATTACAGCAGTAGTGTGGCGCTAACTACCTCGCCTCCTTGCCCCTGTACTTTATTTATTCATTTGTTTCCCTCACCTTTTACAAGAACAGTTTGAAAGTTATTGGAATCAGGTTTATTATTGCTGGCAGGTGTCATTAAACTTTTGTTGTTTGTGGCAGCAGTAAAGTACAAGTGGTGAAATGTTGCTATTAAGTCACAATAATAAGTCAATAGTGCAAAAGAGGAAGAGTGAGGCAGTGTTCCTGGTTTTGAGGACTGTTCAGAAATCTGATAGTGGGGGGTGGGGAAGAAGCTGTTCTTAAAATGTGGAATGTGCATCATAGGAGTCCTGTACCCCTCTCCTGCAGGTAATAATGTACCCCTCTCCTGCAGGGAATAATGTACCCCTCTCCTGCAGGGAATAATGTACCCCTCTCCTGCAGATAATAATGAAAGCACCTCTCCTGCAGGGAATAATGTACCCCTCTCCTGCAGGGAATAATGTACCCCTCTCCTGCAGATAATAATGTACCCCTCTCCTGCAGATAATAATGAAAGCACCTCTCCTGCAGGTAATAATGTACCCCTCTCCTGCAGGGAATAATGTACCCCTCTCCTGCAGGGAATAATGTACCCCTCTCCTGCAGGTAATAATGTACCCCTCTCCTGCAGGGAATAATGTACCCCTCTCCTGCAGGGAATAATGTACCCCTCTCCTGCAGGTAATAGTGAAAGCACCTCTCCTGCAGGTAATAATGTACCCCTCTCCTGCAGGTAATAATGTACTCCTCTCCTGCAGGTAATAGTGAAAGCACCTCTCCTGCAGGTAATAATGTACCCCTCTCCTGCAGGTAATAATGTACTCCTCTCCTGCAGGTAATAGTGAAAGCACCTCTCCTGCAGGTAATAATGTACCCCTCTCCTGCAGGTAATAATGTACTCCTCTCCTGCAGGTAATAGTGAAAGCACCTCTCCTGCAGGTAATAATGTACCCCTCTCCTGCAGGTAATAATGAAAGCACCTCTCCTGCAGGTAGTAATGTACCCCTCTCCTGCAGGTAATAATGTACCCCTCTCCTGCAGGTAATAATGTACCCCTCTCCTGCAGGTAATAATGTACCCCTCTCCTGCAGGTAATAGTGAAAGCACCTCTCCTGCAGGTAATAATGTACCCCTCTCCTGCAGGTAATAATGTACCCCTCTCCTGCAGGGAATAATGTACCCCTCTCCTGCAGGGAATAATGTACCCCTCTCCTGCAGGTAATAATGTACCCCTCTCCTGCAGGGAATAATGTACCCCTCTCCTGCAAGTAATAATGTACCCCTCTCCTGCAGATAATAATGAAAGCACCTCTCCTGCAGGTAATAATGAAAGCACCTCTCCTGCAGGTAATAATGAAAGCACTTCTCCTGCAGGTAATAATGAAAGCACCTCTCCTGCAGGTAATAATGTACCACTCTCCTACAGGTAATAATGTACCCCTCTCCTGCAGGTAATAATGAAAACACCTCTCCTACAGGTAATAATGTACCCCTCTCATGCAGGTAATAATGAAAGCACCTCTCCTACAGGTAATAATGAAAGCACCTTTCCTTCAGGTAATAATGTACACCTCTCCTGCAAGTAAGAGTGAAAGCACCTCTCCTGCAGGTAATAATGTACCCCTCTCCTGCAGGTAATAATGAAAGCACCTTTCCTTCAGGTAATAATGTACACCTCTCCTGCAAGTAAGAATGAAAGCACCTCTCCTGCAGGTAATAATGTACCCCTCTCCTGCAGGTAATAATGAAAGCACCTCTTCTGCAGGTAATAATGTACCCCTCTCCTGCAGGTAATAATGAAAGCACCTCTCCTGCAGGTAATAATGAAAGCACCGCTCCCGCAAGTAATAATGTACACCTCTCCTGCAGGTAATAATGTACCCCTCTCCTGCAGGTAATAATGTACACCTCTCCTGCAGGTAATAATGTACCCCTCTCCTGCAGGTAATAATGTACCCCTCTCCTGCAGGTAATAGTGAAAGCACCTCTCCTGCAGGTAATAATGTACTCCTCTCCTGCAGGTAATAATGAAAGCCCCTCTCCTGCAGGTAATAATGTACCCCTCTCCTGCAGGTAATAATGAAAACATCTCTCCTACAGGTAATAATGTACCCCTCTCATGCAGGTAATAATGAAAGCACCTCTCCTGCAGGTAATAATGTACCCCTCTCCTGCAGGTAATAATGTACTCCTCTCCTGCAGGTAATAGTGAAAGCACCTCTCCTGCAGGTAATAATGTACCCCTCTCCTGCAGGTAATAATGTACTCCTCTCCTGCAGGTAATAGTGAAAGCACCTCTCCTGCAGGTAATAATGTACCCCTCTCCTGCAGGTAATAATGTACTCCTCTCCTGCAGGTAATAGTGAAAGCACCTCTCCTGCAGGTAATAATGTACCCCTCTCCTGCAGGTAATAATGTACCCCTCTCCTGCAGATAATAATGTACCCCTCTCCTGCAGGTAATAATGTACCCCTCTCCTGCAGGTAATAATGAAAGCACCTCTCCTGCAGGTAGTAATGTACCCCTCTCCTGCAGGTAATAATGTACCCCTCTCCTGCAGGTAATAGTGAAAGCACCTCTCCTGCAGGTAATAATGTACCCCTCTCCTGCAGGTAATAATGTACTCCTCTCCTGCAGGTAATAGTGAAAGCACCTCTCCTGCAGGTAATAATGTACCCCTCTCCTGCAGGTAATAGTGAAAGCACCTCTCCTGCAGGTAATAATGTACTCCTCTCCTGCAGGTAATAATGTACTCCTCTCCTGCAGGTAATAGTGAAAGCACCTCTCCTGCAGGTAATAATGTACCCCTCTCCTGCAGGTAATAATGTACTCCTCTCCTGCAGGTAATAGTGAAAGCACCTCTCCTGCAGGTAATAATGTACCCCTCTCCTGCAGGTAATAATGTACCCCTCTCCTGCAGATAATAATGTACCCCTCTCCTGCAGGTAATAATGTACCCCTCTCCTGCAGGTAATAATGTACCCCTCTCCTGCAGGGAATAATGTACCCCTCTCCTGCAGGTAATAATGTACCCCTCTCCTGCAAGTAATAATGTACCCCTCTCCTGCAGATAATAATGAAAGCACCTCTCCTGCAGGTAATAATGAAAGCACCTCTCCTGCAGGTAATAATGAAAGCACTTCTCCTGCAGGTAATAATGAAAGCACCTCTCCTGCAGGTAATAATGTACCACTCTCCTACAGGTAATAATGTACCCCTCTCCTGCAGGTAATAATGAAAACACCTCTCCTACAGGTAATAATGTACCCCTCTCATGCAGGTAATAATGAAAGCACCTCTCCTACAGGTAATAATGAAAGCACCTTTCCTTCAGGTAATAATGTACACCTCTCCTGCAAGTAAGAGTGAAAGCACCTCTCCTGCAGGTAATAATGTACCCCTCTCCTGCAGGTAATAATGAAAGCACCTTTCCTTCAGGTAATAATGTACACCTCTCCTGCAAGTAAGAATGAAAGCACCTCTCCTGCAGGTAATAATGTACCCCTCTCCTGCAGGTAATAATGAAAGCACCTCTTCTGCAGGTAATAATGTACCCCTCTCCTGCAGGTAATAATGAAAGCATCTCTCCTGCAGGTAATAATGAAAGCACCGCTCCCGCAAGTAATAATGTACACCTCTCCTGCAGGTAATAATGTACCCCTCTCCTGCAGGTAATAATGTACACCTCTCCTGCAGGTAATAATGTACCCCTCTCCTGCAGGTAATAATGTACCCCTCTCCTGCAGGTAATAGTGAAAGCACCTCTCCTGCAGGTAATAATGTACTCCTCTCCTGCAGGTAATAATGAAAGCCCCTCTCCTGCAGGTAATAATGTACCCCTCTCCTGCAGGTAATAATGAAAACATCTCTCCTACAGGTAATAATGTACCCCTCTCATGCAGGTAATAATGAAAGCACCTCTCCTGCAGGTAATAATGAAAGCACCTTTCCTTCAGGTAATAATGTACACCTCTCCTGCAAGTAAGAATGAAAGCACCTCTCCTGCAGGTAATAATGTACCCCTCTCCTGCAGGTAATAATGAAAGCACCTCTCCTGCAGGTAATAATGAAAGCACCTCTCCTGCAGGTAATAATGAAAGCACCGCTCCCGCAAGTAATAATGTACACCTCTCCCGCTGGTAATAATGTACCCCTCTCCTGCAGGTAATAATGTACACCTCTCCTGCAGGTAATAATGTACCCCTCTCCTGCAGGTAATAATGTACTCCTCTCCTGCAGGTAATAGTGAAAGCACCTCTTCTGCAGGTAATAATGTACCCTTCTCCTGCAGGTAATAATGTACCCCTCTCCTGCAGGTAATAATGAAAGCCCCTCTCCTGCAGGTAATAATGTACCCCTCTCCTGCAGGTAGTAATGTACCCCTCTCCTGCAGGTAATAATGAAAGCACCTCTCCTGCAGGTAGTAATGTACCCCTCTCCTGCAGGTAATAATGTACCCCTCTCCTACAGGTAATAATGTTCCATAGAATTCATTCTACACCATACACTTCCGGTAAGGTAGTGGCGCACTTGGATGCAGCGTCTTCTACGGGGTCAACTAAGGGTGTTATTTTCTTTTTTAAACTTATCTTTTATGATCACATGACCCTGCTGGACATTAAGAACTTAAAATGCTGCAGGTCTATCCAATCAGCAAGTTGCTCGTTGGTGGAGAAACTGAAGGAGCTGGCCTTGGTGCAGACCGGGGATTCTGCCTGTGACAGGAAGGCATCGGAGCGCGAAGGTGTGCAGTCTCACAGCGAGTGGTCATCGCGGTCACTTCTGTTGTGACCGTAGGACCCTGTCGGACATTGATGGTGTGGAATGTTGCAAGTCCGGTTCATTGATTGGTGTATTGGCGAATGGTGGGGGGGATGGCAATGAAGGAAGAACTAGGCCTGAAACCATGGTTTCAGCTATTTGCAGCTACCCGGGGGAGGCATCGGAGTTGGGTGTTCCACCAGAGTGCTGGAGGCCGTGTGGAGTGGTATCCATGTTGGAGTCAGTGCTGCCCCCCAGTGTTCGCTTGGCAGAAGACAAACTGTATTGCGTTCAACTGCAACCTGCTGCAACAATCATGAATTCATACATATTTTTATGTCACAGTATTTTACTGCTATCTTATAAATGCTTGCTATCTTATTTGTGCTATATGTGCATTATGTGCCTTGTGCTGTGCGTGACTGTTGGTACTGTGTTTTGTACCCTGGCCCCAGAGGAACACTGTTTCATTGGGCTGTATTCATGGGTATTCCTGTATGGTTGAATAATGACAATTAAACTTGAACTTGAAACAAATGAGTAGTTAAAGTGGGTAGGTTAAGCGTGAAAGTAAATGTAACTCATAAGAGTAAACAAAGACTTGCTAAGTGTTTTAAGTCTCTTTTCCAGAGAAGGCAATGGCATCCGTTAACCAAAATTGATACGTAACATTCTAACTTTGGTCTATTTCCTTATACAAATTCCATATTTTCTTGTCATCCCCTTGTGAATCTGCTATTCTAATTCATAGAACATAAAAGCATTGTGTTCAATGGCATAACCTGTACTGTAGCTAGGAGTGTAAAAAAACACTTAAGATTATAAATAATCTGATTAATGCCAATGTGTTGGGCAGGAAACCCCAGTGGCAACAGTGACCTTTCCCAAAGAGTGTTTTTTTTAAGCAGAAATGCAAATCAGGGAGCAGGATTGTTGGGAAGTAACTTGGTGGGAATATGGTGGAGGGTGGTTGTCATAGGAGAAAGTGAGCTCAGAGAGGTCATGGGGTTATCAAGTGGGTGCTAGGTGAACCAATTCCAGACTTTCTCCTCGCATCCCTATGAACCTACACTGTAAAAATATCACAATTTTTGTCCTGAGAGGATGCATGGAGTCTACTCACATTCGCAAGTCATCCCATATCAAACTTCATTTCTCCTTCAACCTCCTTGTCTTTGTGCACTGTTAAATCAATAGTGATGAGGTGCTGTGGGAGGAATTTTTGTTTTACCTCCTATGAATTAAAAGAAACCTTTATTGACTATTCTTAACCTTTTCCCGAAGTCTTTCCTCATTATATACTTCTGTTAAAAACACCACCCCACTGAATTGTGCGCTGTCCCTTGTTACTACCCTTTCAGTAACAGGGTACCTGAAGCTAAATCCTGTACAGTGACTGTTGCTGTATTTCATCTTTTTGTTCATGTCATTTGGTTAGTAACCATAAGACCAGAAGACACTGGAGCAGAATTAGGCCATTCGGCCCATCAAGTCTGCTCCACCATTCCATCATGTCTGATTTATTATCCCTCTCAATTCCATTCTCCTGCCTTTAGTCTGATGCCCTGACTAATCAAGAACCTCCATTTTAAATACACCTAATGACTTGCCCTCCACAGCCCTCTGTGGCAATGAATTCCACAGATTCACCACCCTCTGGCTAAAAGAGGAGCAATCTATTACCCTCTTAGAAGCTTTAACCATTCTTTGGTGGCCAGAAAACCCATAATAACAGAGTAGGAAATGTCAAATTTAATTCAGGCAGTGCTCATGATATTGTAATTGGTTTATTATTGTCACATCTGCCGAGGTACAGTGAAAAGCTTGTATTGCATACAGTTCACACAGATCAAGTCATTACACAATGTATTAAGGTAGAACAAAGAAAAACAACAACAGCATACAGAAAAAAAGTGTAACAGCTACAGAGAAAGTGCAGTGCAGATAAGCCGTAAGGTGCAAGATCAAAGTAAGATAGATTAGGAAGTCAAGTCTCCAATTTATTGTATTAGGGAACTTATCTGATAGCAGAGATACTGTTATAGTCATATTTCTAGTCATGAATATATCTGATGTCCAGAAACACCCAATTATTAATCTAATAACACATTTTACTAATAAAATACATTTCAATTTTAAAGTACATTTTTAAGGTATTTTTAAACAAGCGGGCTCTTTATCCCTTGTAAAGAGCTTTTCGCAGAGCGGAAGCAGGACCCTTGCACCCCTAGTCTCTGCTGACAATCAAGCACCCTTTTACACCAACTCCATTGCAGCCCATCAGCTGCTCATAGATTTTATCACTCAACTACAACTGAGGGGCGAGTCACTGCGGCCAGTTAGACTACCAACTCATCTGTTTTGGGGGAAATGGAGTAAACCAGAGTACACTGAGAGCTCCACACAGATTGCCGCGGAGATCAGGATTGAACCTGAGTCGCTGGAGCAGTAGCAATGGTACTGCTCTGCCAATATGCTAAAGTCCAGAAGTGAAACTTAGCTAAAGTTAAACGTTTAAACTGATTAAAAGTTTAACTTTGTGAACACCTTGAACGGTGGTGAGGGAGTGGTTTAGGGGCTGATTATATCATCATCGATTTCTCTAACTTTTGGTAACTAAGCCCCCCTATTTTCCTTTATCACCCCCGTGTTTTCTCTCATTCCGATGGCTTCACTTCTCCTCCCCTACCTTCATGACCTGCTCATCACCTCCCTTTGTTGTCCCATCTCCTTCCCTTTATTCCAACACCACTGTCCTCTCCTATCAGATTTCTCCTTCTTTATCCCTTTACCTCTTCCACCTATCACCCCCAGCTTTTCACGTCATTCTCTTTCATCCCACCTCGCCCTTCACCTTGACTCACCTATCACCTGTCAGATTGTACACCTCCCCCTCTGCTCCTTCTTAGTCTAGCTTAAGCCTCCTTCCTTTCCTGTCCTGATGAAGGATCTCACCCCAGAATATAGACTATTATTAATGTAGCGTACTGAAAAGTTGTGGATGGGTACAAAGATACCCAAAGATATTACTATAATGCTGCCTTTGTTATCAAAAGCACTGCAATGCAAAAAGTTTGGAGTTACTCCATTGCTACTCAAGGCCTTGGAAAATTGCAAGTAGTTCTGGGCGCTACACTCCAGCGAGGATATACTGGCCTGAAGGATGTGCAGTGAAGACTTACCAGAGTGACACCTGGATTCCAAACAATAGACTTTGAAGAGAAAATGTAGAAACTAAACTTGTGTTCACTGAAGTTTAAAAGATTAAGTGGAAAACTTGGAAGACTGAAATGAAAATACAAGATGCAGCAAGTCAGGCAGCATCCATGGAAAGAGAAAGAGTAATTTTGTTTATCTTTCTATAGATGCTGTCTGAATTGTTGAGTGGTTTTGGCATTTTCTGTTTATATTTTAGAAGTCTGTGTGGCAATTAGTAAAATTTCCAAGAGATTCAGGGGAATTGAAAGGACAAATCTGAACAGCAGCAGTGTAGGATGAAGGGCCAGGCAGAAGAACGACATTATATGTAAATGTTTTAACTACTAGAGGTGGCTAGATGTTTGGAAATTTCCTCAACCAGCAGCTGGTGTCTGGTCAATGTTTAATTTTAAACATAGGGTTGACAAATTCTTAATAATCACTAGAGTAAGGCAGATTCATGGAGTTAGGTTACAGGTTGCCCACGATCTCTGTGAATGGCAGATTGTTACCAATTATTACATTCATTGGTAAAAAGAGACTTGACAATGCAATGTGAGGGCATTTTAAACTTCCTTTGGGCAATAGAAGGTAATGCAGCCATGTTAAAATTTTAAAAGTCGACAAGGCAAATTGGTGATGGAATTACTGATTTATGTTACCTCTTCCACCAATAATTTTCACTTTCCTGCTCATTTTTACAGCTATTTCTTTCCGGTACAATGGGTTCTCGGTCGTCTATCTCATCTTTCTCCTTCTCTTGCCACTGTTCTCTGAACCTACCACCATCACAATGCAAGGTAAGGACCCTGCATGGTATTGTTGTCAGTATAGAAATCCGCCTCCTGGGTGGACATATCAACTCATTCAAAGGGAAAATGCTTTATTTGGGATCAAGACCATCTCCTGGATGAGGTTCAGTTCCTTAACAGGGCTAGTGAAGAATGTTTTATGCTTTTTCTAATTGCCCAGGTTGATAATATGGGAGGTGTAGATGATACTGAGTGCACCTGTTCGAGAGTGCTAAACTTAAGCCAAGACTTTAAGCCCCATCTGGTATAGTGTCTGTAAGTATACTGTATCAAACAACACATGAAGGACTAACTTACTTCATTGCTTTCTTCCAGAAGGGTCTGCCTATCTGACAATAATCCCTATTTTGATCAGTGGGTCTCCCTTCCCAGCTAAGGAGGAGATACTTCCAGCTCATGAAACAGATTAAATAGTTTATATTTAAGTGAATCATGTTTAATTTTGAGGAGTTATTCTTGACTGTTGACGTCATCGGAATATGATGTTCCTCAGCTGCATTTATCAGGCCAGAGAGATTGAATAATTAATAAGGCCAATGTGGACCCTCTTGCTTCTTTCGATTAAGTCAAGAATGTGAGCAAAGTGTACTGATTAAAAGAACTTACAGTGGTGCTAGAAAGTTTGTGAACCCAGTAGAATTTTCTGCATAAATATGACCTAAAATGCGATCAGATCTTCACATAAGTCCTAAAACTAGATAAAGAGAACCCACTTAAAAATAACACAATAAACATTATAGTTGTTCATTTATTTATTGTGAAAAATGATATATTTGTTGGAAAAAGTATTTGAACCTTTGCTTTCAGTAACTGGTGTGACCCCCTTGTACGGGTTTCCCCTGCCATCCGAAGGTAGAGCGTTCCTATGGAACGGTTCATAAGCCGGAATGTCGTAAAGCGAAGAAGCAATTACCATTTATTTATATGGGAAAATTTTGTGAGTGTTCGCAGACCCAAAAATAACCTACCAAATCATGCCAAATAACACATAAAACCTAAAATAACAGTAACATATAGTAAAAGCAGGAATGATATGATAAATATACAGCCTACATAAAGTAGAAATACTTTTCCACAATCATTACTGGACTGTTCTCCATACCGAGAATCTCGCGCAAGTGCCGTCAGCAGAAAATCTCACGCAAGCGCTCTCTAGTAACCTTTAAGCTATGAAGCTGTCAAATCATACCAAATAACACGTAAAAATACACAGCCGATATAAAGTAAAAATAATGTATGTACAGTGTAGAATCACTTACCAGAATTGGGAAAGCGCGGAGCGCACTGCTGATGGTGTGTTAGGCTGAGTCAGAGTTTGGGTGGTGCAGTGGCCCCCACCCTTCAGGCTGCCGAGCGATACATTGCCGCGAGGCACGCAGGGATGCAGTGGTAACCGGGAGGCATCCAGCATACCTTTAAGAAAAAAGCCGAAATAAACATGCTAATTAATTAGGTGCTGCCCGGGACGTAAATGTCGGCCCAGATTAGTGCCGATTTCTGATTGCATCGCCTTTGATCTGGGTCGACGTTTACGTGTGGGGCGGTGCCTAATTAATTAGCACGTTTATTTCGGCTTTTTTCTTAAAGATGTGCTGTGTGCCTCCCGGCTATGGCTGCATTCTCCGCAAATCGGCACAGTATCTGTCCGAAGCCTGGGTGTTGGGGTGGTGGGATACTGGGCTGTCGTCTGTTTCCATTAGAGCAGGTAGCTCATCTTCTCCTATGACTGCCTGCCTCGATGTCGAAAGTGGAGGTTCGTCGTCTGCTGTGGCTGATGTGGAAGGCTTGATTGACTGCTGAGCCTTGCGCACTTTTCTATCACACAGTTCTTTGTAAGGGCTCAAACCATCTTGCAAATATCCCCTAAAACTATGCACCCTTTCAAAATTAAAGTCGTACTTTATCATTGCAGCGAAAATCTCATGCAGTTGCTTCACTTTCACTACTGTATTCGGTTTCGATTGTTATCCTTTCCTCTTCCAATTGCATCAGCTCTTCATCTATCAGTTCTTGGTCATGGGATGCCAAAACCTCTTCAACATCATCTTCGTCAGCTTCCACAAGCCAAACTCACTTAGTCCTTACTTCGTTCACCACGATCGAAACGCTTAATTATGTCTAGTTTTATGCTAAGTGTAACACCCTTACGAGCTCTTTAAGGCTTTTCCGACACCATAGAGCTCATCTTGCAAATGGCTGCTCACAGGCACGTATTAAAACAATACCGTTCCGAATCCGGGGAAGAGCAGCTGCTCGGGGCGCGCGCTGCCTTTTATCGTGAGCCAATTTTTTTCGCGCACTGAATTTTTTATTGCACGCTGCTTTGTCTTCGTAACAGTGAAAGCACCTTCTGAAAGCGAAAACAGGGAACTAATGTAGGTCTTTCGTAACAGTGAGGTTTCGTAAAGCGAATGTTCGAAAAGCGGGGGACACCTGTACAGCAATAACTTAAACCAAATGTTTCTGTTATCTGTTGATCAGTCCTGCACATCGGTTTGGAGGAATTTTAGGTCCATTCCTCTTTACAAACTGCTTCAGCTCTGGGATGTTTGTGGTCCTTCTCACATGAGCTGCTTGCTTCAGGTCCTTCCACAACATTTCTATAGGATTAAGGTCGGGGCTTTGACTCGGCCATTCAAAAATATGAATTACCTCTTTGTAACCCATTCTGTTGTTAATTTACTCTTGTCTTTCGAATCATTGTCTTGTTGCATTATCCAACTTACATTACACAGCCCAGGAAGCCTAATCTGATTTTAACTGCTCCTAACTTCCTCGCTATGTCATTGGTCTCACCCCTTCAGAAATATTCGCTGTATTTCACCCTCCTTCTCTGCGACCTAAACTAATTTGCAGTCTCTCTTTCCCAGTCCTGATGGAACGCTCTTTCCACCCATAACACCTGACCTCCTGAAGATTTTTAACATTTTCTTTTTATTTCAATATCTGCAGTTGTTCATATTTTTGAGGCAATTAAATGTTTGATATCTATTTGCACTCCTTGGTACTTTAGACATTTTTCTAACACATTTGATTTTTTTAAAGGTAGTTTAAATCTATATCTTTAAGTTGCTGCTCCTGATGTTTTCCTCTGATCTTCTCTATACGTAACGTTTGCAATTGAACGTCACTCTCGTCTCCCTGTGCATTACCCACTCCGAAGATTCACAGGTCCCATTCCCCAGGAACCAAGTCAAGTCTACACCTCCTACAATGTGGCATCTTCTCCATTGAGACTTGATCTCTGTAAGCTTGGAAGCCTTGGTAATGGTCTCACAAGCAGGAAAATGGTAGGGCGTGGTGTTGGAGGGATGTAACTGCTGAGGTTGGTCAGACCGCATTTGGAATATTCTGAGCAGATTTGGGCCCTATATCAAAGGAAAGATTAATTTAGTGGTACAGCATGGGGTGGCCGTTTGAACCACACTGCCCCAGCAACCTCTAATTCATCTGATGAACCCCAACCCCACAGGACAACTTACGATGACCAATTAACCTACCTGTACATCTTTGGAATGTCGGAGGAAACCAGAGCACCCGGGGAAAACTCACACTTTCCACAGTGACGACACATGGAGACTCCTGACAGAATGACAATAAACTGGACTGGTCAAAGAACACTGAGGCTGTCTACAAGAAGGGTCAGAGCCATCTCTATTTCTTGAGGAGACTGAGGTCCTTTAACATTTGTCGGACGATGCTGAGGATGTTCTATGAGTCTGTGGTGGCCAGTGCTATCATGTTTGCTGTTGTGTGCTGGGGCAGCAGGCTGAGGGTAGCAGACACCAACAGAATCAACAAACTCATTCGTAAGGCCAGTGATGTTGTGGGGATGGAATTGGACTCTCTGACAGTGGTGTCTGAAAAGAGGATGCTGTGCAAGTTGCAAGCCATCTTGGACAATGTCTCCCATCCACTACATAATGTACTGGGTGGGCACAGGAGTACATTCAGCCAGAGACTCATTCCACCAAGATGCAGCACAGAGCATCATAGGAAGTCATTCCTGCCTGTGACCGTCAAACTTTACAACTTCTCCCTTGGAGAGTCAGACACCCTGAGCCAATAGACTGGTCCTGGACTTATTTCCTGGCATAAATTACATATTACTATTTAACTATTTATAGTTTTATTTATATTTATTATTTATGGTGCATCTGTAATGAAAACAAATTTCCCCCGGGATCAATAAAGTATGACTATGACTATGACTGGCACCGGAATTGAACTTTGAACTCTGGAATGCCTCAAGTTAGTGTCACACCAACTGCTACGCTACTGTAGTGCAGGTGTACAGACGTGCTGCCCCTGAAGATGGCCTAGAGGAGGTTCACATGAATAACCCCAGGAATGAAAGGCTTAACATATAAAGCGCGTTTGATGGCTTTGGTGGAGTTTAGAAGGACGAGGAGGGATCGACTGGATACCAAAATGCCTGGATAGAGTGAACATAGGGAGGTTATTTCCATTAGTAGGAGAGTCTATTATCCAAGGGTACAGCCTCAAAATCAGAATAAAGGGATATCCCTTTAAACCTGAGATAAGGAGGAATTTCTTCAGTCAGAGGGTGATCAGTGAAGTCATTGCTACAGAGGGCTATGCAGACCAAGTTATTGGATGTATATAAGGGAGATATTGATAGGTTCTTGATTGGTAAAGGGGTTAAGGGTTATGGGTTGAAGGTTGGAGAATGAGGAGGGACCTCATTGTAACCTATCAGATGTTGAAAGGCCTAGATAGAGTGGATGTGGAGAGGACATTTCCGATAGTGGAGGAATCTAGGGCAAGAAGGCATGGCCTTAGTAGAGAAGGACGTCTACTTAGAAAGGAGATGAGGGTGAATTTCTTTAGCTAGAGAGTGGTGAATCTGTGGAATTTGTTGTCACAGGCAGCTGTGAGGCCAGGTCATTGGGTGTATTTAAGGCAGAGGTTGATAGGTTCCCAATTTATCAGGGCGTGAGGGGTTACGGGGAAAAGGCAAGAGAATGGGGTTGAGAGGGAAAATAAATCAGTTATGATGGAATGACAGAGCAGACTCAAGGGGCCAAATGACCTGATTCTGCTCTTATGTCTTATGGTCTTAATGGGGTTGCTATATCTTATGATGTTAAAGTTTTGTACTCTTTTTAGCCTCCAGTAATTCCAATTCAGAATCAATTCAGTTTAAAACCTATGGCCTATACAGTTACAGAAATGGCTGAGGTTGCCCTCTCATCCACACTGCAGGCTGTGGAGTTATGTACCTTTCCCAAAGCCAGTCTGAGGGCTACTCCAAGAGGGTTCTCTAATCCTACAGCCTCCGGTTTCTGGGTTAGAGGCCTATGGATCCCAGTCCTGATGTGAGTTCTGATTCACCACTGTGGTACTGTGGGACTGATGCATTGCCTGAGGCCTTGCCTTCCCCCTCTGATGCCAGATTTAAGATCTGCTTGCAATTTACTTTATTGTCGCCAAACAATTGATACTAGAGCATACAATCATCGCAGCGATATTTGATTCTGCGCTTTGCACTTCCTGGATTACAGATCTATGGTAAATAGTAAAAATTTTAACTATAAATCATAAATAGAAAATAGAAAAGAGAAAGTAAGGTACTGCAAAAAAAGCCGAGAGGCAGGTCCGGATATTTGGAGGGTACGGCCCAGATCCGGGTCAGGATCTGTTCAGCTGTCTTATCACAGTTGGAAAGAAGCTGTTCCCAAATCTGGCCGTACGAGTCTTCAAGCTCCTGAGCCTTCTCCCGGAGGGAAGAGGGACGAATAGTGTGTTGGCTGGGTGGGTCGTGTCCTTGATTATCCTGGCAGCACTGCTCCGACAGCGTGCGATGTAAAGTGAGTCCACGGATGGAAGATTGGTTTGTGTGATGTGCTGGGCTGTGTTCACGATCTTCTGCAGCTTCTTCCTGTCTTGGACAGGACAACTTCCATACCAGATTATGATGCACCCTAGAAGAATGCTTTCTACGGTGCAGCTATAAAAATTAGTGAGGGTTTTAGGGGACAGGCCAAATTTCTTTAGCTTTCTCAAGAAGTAAAGGCTCTGGTGGGCCTTCTTGGCAGTGGACTCTGCTTGGTTGGACCAAGTCAGGTCATTTGTGATATTGACCCTGAGGAACTTAAAGCTTTTGACTTGTTCCACTTGTGCTCCACCGATGTAAATTTGAAAGGAGGACGGGAAATTCTCTTGAGTGCTTATCTCTAGTCCAGTCAGCATAGCCTCTACCTCACAGGTCCGGTGACCCGGGTTCAGTGCTGTCTTCAAGTGTTCTCTGCATGGAGTTCTCTTGGTGGCATTCTGTATTTTCTCCACTTTAAATAGATAGACAGGTACAGTTATACTAATCCCATTTCCCATTTGTATAATCTCTCAATTATACTAATCCCTTTTCTCCCTCTCCCCATTCTCTCATTAACTATTCCCAGGTATCTACTCACCAACACATTAACGGCAATTCACAGCCGCCAATGAACCTAATGCCTCCTCCCACATCCCAATGAGCTGCGGCTTGGGAGGTTAATCGGTCACTGTAAATTGCTCCTGGGGTGTAGGTGGGTGATAAAATCAGGGAGGTAGGGTAGAATAGTTGAGGGAATGTGGGGATAAAATTGGTGTAAAAATGGGTGATTGATGATTGGTGTGGACTTGGTGGGCTGCATTCCATCCTGTATCACTTTATGAAATTGTCCTGCTTAAGGACATTTGTGGGACCTTGCTATGGGAATAAACTCTGCTGGTTTCCTGCAATGCCGTAGAGATTGTGCTTCACTCGTTGGTTGCAAATCGTTTCAGAACTTTTTGTGGTCCTTGAGGATGCTGTATAAATGTAATCCAATGTCCCACATGATGTTATTACTCACCCATTTCACTGCTGTTCCTTCTGTTCCAGGGCACACAGGCTGTCTCCTCAAAGCTTTATGCATCACCAGCTTTACCTTCCTGTTGCTTCAGATGGGATTTCAAACAATGTTCTTTTACATACAGAACAACGGTAAGATATCCAGTCTCTGTTGGTGTGAAGGAACATGTACAGTTGGAAACAGTGACCCACTGACAGTGCGGACCAGTGATACAGCTTGTTCATTGCTGCGAATCTAACTTACAGATTCATCATCGCCTCTGTTCTCTAATTCATGGTGAAACATGGAACTGAATTTCTTTTCCTCTATATCTTGTGTTGTTTCCATTAATATGGGGTGGAGGTGTAGTTCCACATTACCGCAGAGACAGGTTAAGGTTTACCCGGCGCTGTCCCAAATCCCACCCACAAATTCAAAGAGGCTCCAGACTGCTGTGACACTGGGTAAATTGGTGTTGGTATGTGTTCATGGTTAAGGCTTTTACAGTCAGTGACAAAGGATGATTGTGTTTATCACACGCATTCCTTGCTGCTTTGAAAACATAAGTCTTGTCTTACAACACCCTGAGAGACCTCTCCTTTACCCTCCCCCTCACCCAAACCCTCCAGCTCTCTCGTTCTGCCTCCCTGAACAAAGGCAAGTGCGACATGTGTCAAATATGATTTTTTTTACTGCAAGGAGGAGATGCAAATTTCAACTCCTCATCAGTAGATTTGATGCTTTAATGCTTTATGGTAAGGATGTATTGGTTAAAGGCTAAAAGAAAATACAGGCTAAAACAATCTCTATCATTCCCACAGGGACAGCTTGGGAGAATGCCCTGCAGCAAATAGGAATAGTCAGGTAAGTGATCATAGTGGGGTGAGAGGTTGGCAGGGTTCTCGAGAATAGGTGGGATAGGCTCCGGTGAGAAATAAACCTTCAAACTAGGAACACCTTCCACCTTTCCTGTTTCAGCTCGATCCCTCACACACCGTGGCTGTTGTCACCAATGTCCATATGAATGTCACTTATTTCAATTAACCAAAGGTTAATAGGAGTGTGTTTCTGTGTGTGATGTGTAACCACATCATCGCATTTCCTCCAACTCTATTCCTACAATGTCATGAGTTCAATGATATCTCTATTAACTAATTACAAGTACCTGAGATAGGAGCAGAATTAGACCATTATTATCCCTCTCAACCCCACTCTTCCCTTTTCCCTGCAACGGTTGATGCCCCTACTATTCAAAAAGTTATCAACCTCTGCTTTGAATATATACAGTGACTTGGCCTCCACGACCATCTATGGCAGGGGTGGCCAACCTTTTACATTCCATGCGTCAATTTTTTCACGCATGAGTTCAGTTGCAATTTTTTTCATGCACGAGTTCCATATTAACATATTTTTACAAGAATTGAATGGGGGTACAAAAATTGTATAGCGCATCTGAACTCGTGGGTGAAAAAATTGACGTATGGAATGTAAAAGGTTGACCACCCCTGATCTATGGCAATGAATTCCACAGATTCGCTTACTATTAGAATCCACTATGAGAATGCATGGTCCATTGGGTGCAAGAATGTAACAACCAGTATCAGTGTAGATAAGTGATGGTGATACACTACAGAGTAGTAAGAGTACACAAAGCATCCCATCCACAGCCAAGGTTGACCAGTTAATACAACCTACTTCTTTTCTGCAGGTCTAGCTAATCAACTGGATACTGATTGTGGATGATCAGCCATGATCACAGTGAATGGCGGTGCTGGCTCAAAGGGCCGAATGGCCTACTCCTGCATCTATTGTCTATAAATGTGTCACACTGACTGCAAAACACTGTGCATCTCAGTCTAGAACAGGGACTCAGCCTCCATCCCCTCTCTGTCCAGACGAGAGACATCTACACACTGCTACTCTGTAAAAGGAAGTGTGACACAGTCCATCCACTGACGGTCTGGACACCCTGACACACTTCATGCCCAGTCAGTCTAGACGAATGTCAGTAACACGTTCCATCCACTGCCTGTCTAGACCAGTGACAGTGACACAGTCTCTGCAGTCTAGAGCAGTAAATGTTTATTTCTATAATGCCTACTGCCCAGGGTATCCCAGACCTTTATCAAGATCCATGTTCTTCTTGTAAAATGTCTTTAATGTTTTCCACTGTTTTCAGGTTGAAAGAAGCCGGTGCTGGAAATGGGATTCGCCTGGTTTTCCCAGACATTGGAATTTTGATTGGAAGCTTGGCTGCTTTAATTGTGTGTAGGAAATTGTTGGTTGTTCCCAGGATGGATAGTGGAGATCAAGATCATGCCTGGGACGTGGATCAGTCTGGGAGTGAGGTAAGGAGGGAACTTTCGTTAGAGATTGAGAAACTCTTTCTTTAACCTACCCTCACAGTAGGTTAAAAGGTCAGCATAACATCATGGGCCTGCACTTGGCTGTAGTGTTCTATGTTCTCTGTTTTATGTTATTTCAAACCTGCAGACCAACTTGCCAGACAACTCTATTACATGGAGGGTCACAGTAAAGCTTTTTGATACTAAATCATGTTTCTTTTTAACTAGTATGGATCAGTGTTTTCTGTTTTGTCTTAGTCTGATGAAGATTAGTATCTCTTTATCAGGAAAAGTTGCATAGGTTGCTTGTAGGTCTAACTTCAGGTTCGTGCAAGTAGTTTCAGAGCTTATTTGCTGAACTATCAGTTGGAAGTCAAACTTATTTGTTTCGATGTACAGTATAAGCTTATGCAATTTCCCACTAAAACATCTAAACTATTCTGGGTCATCTTCAGTTTTTGGTAGGAATATGGGAATATAAACCATTCAATCCATAATCTGTACTCATTTACCTGGACATCCCACTAAATCTCATTCCTTCTCTGTACCCAATAAGTTTACCTTTCACCTTTATCTCTGTCAGGAAGAAGTGTACGGTACAGAATCTGAAGAAGAAACGTGCTCGGACTCACAATCTACAGAGAATGAAGAGGATGATGATGAAGAAGAAGAAGAAGAAACATTGGCCGAAGATAAGGAAGGCAACAAACAAAGATTCACTCAGAGACTAGCTTTATTAATGATGGGGATGAAGGAGTTGATCGGAGATCTGGTAACTACAGCAGGGAAAGCTGTTGTTACTGTCCTATTAGGCTTTGCAGGTGAGTATCATTGTCTTACTGAATACACATAAGTTTCTGAAACTTATTTTTGTGAGAATGATTGCCAGAGGGAGAGGAGACCTGCTTGTAATTAGCATCTCATGAGCATGGCATATCGAAACAAATTGAATACTGCCCATGTGGGTTTACATTCTTGAAATATAGGAAGCATGATAGCCAATCTGTACATAGTAAGATCCCAGAAGGAGTCATGTGATAAATGAGAAGATAACCACCCATATTTTACAGCAGTCAGAAACATTTCCCACATCATTTAAAAAGACTCAAGCACTTCCTGGCTTCGACAGCAGGGTTCATTAATGTTCATACATTCTGTTCAACCAATCATAGTACAGAATTCACAGCAGCCTCAAAGGTGAAAGACCAACAGGAGGAACCAGAAAAGCAACATAAAGATTGTGATGTACACATGAGTTGAAGGGAAACATTTTGAACTTATTTGGCTGAAGGTTAAATATTAGCCAGGTCACTGTCAGATCTCCCCAGAGGGTGTCATGGCATTTTTCACCCCAGCTGACAGGCCAGATGGCCAACCTCAGCAAGATGACACATCTGACAGTGCTGCAGGAGTGAACTAGAACCCTAAGCTATATGTCTAGTCTCTGAGCTTACAATGTTCTGCCTCGGTGGCTGACATTCAGCTGGCAACACTTGTCTGAGGTGCCTTTCCAGAGGGGGGAGTCGCCTTTGGCATAAGAGTTAATCAAAACCAGCATATTCAAGGGGGGAAATCCTCGTGTTATCTATTTATGTACATGTATTGCAAGGGCATATAGAATCGTGTGGATTAGTAACAGCATGAGGCTGTTTGGCCCATTTACTTCATGCTAACTCCCTGCAATGTGGCTAGTCCAATCCTATGCCCTGCAATTTCCCTTCTTTCAGCATCTTATCCAATTCCCCTTGTAAAGCCCAGATTGACTCCACTTCTGCCATGCAGTGAGTCGCTGCCTATTGGATGTTAACCCATTGTGTGCAAGTCACTTTTGGTGTGTTTTTTGCCAATCACCTCTAAATTTGAGGTGTTTGATATATAGGCATCCGCTAGTCTCATGAGACCATGGATTTGCGCCATGGAAGGTTTCCAGGACGCAGGCCTGGGCAAGGTCGTATGGAAGACCAGCAGTTGCCCATGCTGCAAGTCTCCCCTCTCCACGCCACTGATGTTGTCCAAGGAAAGGGCATTAGGACCCGTACAGCTTGGCACCGGTGTCGTCGCAGAACAATGTGTGATTAAGTGCCTTGCTCAAGGGCACACAGCCAAGGCTTAAACTGGCGACCTTCAGATCACTAGACGAACGCCTTAACCATTTGGCCACGCGCCAACACTACACATTCTGTGATTCTGAGCTCCTGTATAACATCTCCCAACCTTCACTGCTCTATGGTTTCTCCAGCCTTTCCCTATAACTTGTCCCTTTGTAGTATCACTCAAGAAAGATTAAAACCCACCTGCTTTATGTTATGTGCCCTGTGCATGTACCCTTGAATTCCATTGGCTTCCCTTTTTCTTTCTATCCATTGCATTTTCAATCAGCTTTTCCACCTTTAACAGGTTGTGAAGGCCCTCCTGTTTCTGCACTCATTTGGAATTGTCCTCATTATAGCAAAGTGCCTGTTCCCCTTCCTCACAGAAAGCATTACTGCATACCCACCTTGTCTTCCCATTTCCATCAACCACCTCAGTCCTCTTGAAGTCTGTCACTATCCTCCCCGCTGTTGGCTGTACTTCAGGTTTAGTGGCGCCTGTAAGTTTCAAAATTGCTTCCTCTAACGCCAAATCATTAATATATTATCAGGAAGAAAGGTGGTCCAAGCAACACCAACTGGGAAGAGCAGTATCTGCTTTCCTCAGCCTGAAAAGCAATCATTTATCACAACTCTCTGGGCTCCATCCCAGTCTCTGGAATTCCTTGTTGCTGCTGCCACTCTTATTCCATGGGTAGGGTCTCGATCTTGCTGATGAGCATATTATCTTTAATAAGGCCCCAGGTTAATCACATTAACCACATTTCCCTTATCAACCCTCAATCATACTTTCTCGGTCAAGGTGCTGGTGCTGTCCCCATATAGCTGGGCAGCAATGGCTTGTATTGATCCTCTCTTCCTCAGGTCCATATAAATGGCAGGATGCTGGGTCCTTCTCATTCTATTTATTTCACCTGCCCTGCCTTCACAAGGGGAACTCTAGAGCAGCAGACTTCACATACTCTAGTGCACTCCAAACGTGTAGAGTTCTTTTCCGATGGCATGAGGGAAACCTGGAGTGGCTGGTGTGTGGCTCATTGAAGTGCGTGACTAAGGACATGGAGATAGGGGAAAGGAACTTCTGGAGCGGATACGGACAGTAAGGACCCGTGATAAAAGAGATTACTTGTACTTCGATCAAGACTTTTCACAAACTTGGGACGTCCCAATAGATTTGAGAGCTGATAGTGAAGCTGCAATGTGTGTAGTCACTAATGCCTACAGCCATTTCAGTTTACTACGCTTGAGATTGTGAGCAGTTAATCTGGATGATTGGTTGACGCTTGGGATAGGGTGAGGACTCTTTGCTATGGAGGGGTGATAAAGATGTGTGTGATGGTAGGATGGAAGTAGTGGAGAGTGAAGAGTGATGTGATGATTGTTATCTCTCTCTTCTAGGTATTGTACACCCATCTGTCCTCTCTGCAGTTTACTTCTTCACCTTCCTGGGCTTGGGGTCCTGGTGGGCATGTGCTCGATTCTATGGCCTCTTCTTCTTCAGACACTTGTGCCTGCTGATGTTGTTCTTCAGTGGTGGGCACCTGGTCCTGATCTACATCTACCAGCTGCCACTCTTCCAGGGGCTACTCCCACCCAACAATTTTTGGATGAGGTGAGGCTGCAATGTTTGTAGGGAAATTGTTACACCATTCATAATAATAGAGCATCCACCCTGTCAAGTGTGAAGGAAAAGAAGGCTACTTTCTTTAGAGAAAAACTGGGACAGCTTGGTTGCCTAGTGGTTAGCGCAGTCGCTTTACAGCTCTCTCCCACCACTCTCTATGTGAAGAAGCCCCCCCTAATGTTCCCCTTAAACCTTTCCCCCTTCATCCTTAACCCATGCCCTCTGTTTTTTTTCCTCCCCTAGCCTCCGTGGAAAAAGCTTGCTTGCACTCACTCTATCTATACCCATCATAATTTTATCAAATCTCCCCTCATTCTCCCTCGCTCCAACCTATTCAACCTTTCTCTGTAACTCAGTTTCTCAAGTCCCGGCAGCATCCTTGTAAACCTTCTCTGCACTCTTTCAACCTTATTTATATCCTTCCTGTAATTTGGTGACCAAAACTGTACACAATACTCCAGATTTGGCCTCACCAATGCCTTATACAACCTCACCATAACATTCCAACTCTTATACTCAATACTTTGATTTATAAAGTATAAAGGTTGGACAGAGTAGATGTGGAAAGGTTGTTTCCTTTGGTGGCTGAGTCCAGGACAAGAGGCCATAGTCTTAGAATTAGAGGGTACCCAGTTAAAACAGAGATGAGGAGAAATTTTTTAGCCAGAGGGTCGTGGATTTGTGGAATTCGTTGCCACATACAGCTGTGGAGGCCCGATCATTGAGGGTGTTTAAGGAGGAGATTGACAGGTATCTAATTAGTCAGGGTATCTAGGGATATGGGGAAAAAGCTGGAAATTGGAACTAGGTGGGGGAATAGTTTAGTTCATGGGGGAATCTGCGGAGCAGACTTGATGGGCCGAATGGCCTACCTCTACTCCTTTGTCTTGTCTTGTGATAAAGGATCCTATCAGATCCTTTCTTCTCTAGCCTTTTCCACCTATCAACTCCCAGCTTCTTACTTCATCCTCCCTCCCCCACCCATCTGGCTTCACCTATCACCCCTTGCCTGTCCTTCATCCCCTCCCCCCCAACTTCTTATTCTGGTATCTTGCCCCTTCCTTTCCGGTCCAAACGTGGGGTCTTGACCTGAAATGGTGACTGTTTATTTCCATAGATGTTGCCTGACCTGCTGAGTTTCTCCAGCATTTTGTGTGTATAGCTCTGGAATCTGCAGAATCTCTTCTGTTTATAGACACAGGCAGTAAACCCAGCCATCATGGGGAGAAGTTACTAGGTGACACTGGAGAGGAAGTGGATAGGATGAAGAGTGACACAGTCAGTGACATTTGGCTTTGGGGCTGGGGGTAGTAGGTGGGATGGAGAGGGAGCTGAGAAGGGTTATCGAAGGGTACTCAGAATACCCACTGAAATGAGGTGTTCACTTCCTATTTCAAGTACTAGAAGGAGAAAAGGAAAACGCTATTCAATATCCATATCCTACTCTGACACTTAATTGAATCAAGCCTGTAATTGACTTGCGGTCCATTCCCCTGATTTTAATCCATATTCCTTGATAACCTCACGCAATAAGACTGCAACAATGTTTTAGTTGAAGGGAAGTGATTTATTATTGTCCCATGAATGAAGTACTGTGAAAAATTTTGTTTTGCAAACCATCTATACAGATCATTTGATTACAGCAGTGAATTGAGATACACAAGGGAGAAGTAATAACAGAGCTAAACGCCGACCACTCGATGGCACCGATCGCCAGTCATCAGGAAGTGCTTTGAACAGCTGGTAATGGCACACATCCTGCCACATTGGACACTAACCAATATGTTTACTGACACAATCGTTCCGTGACAGATACCATAGACTCTGTCATGCGCCTGGCCCTGACACACCTAGGAACTAAGGACACTTATGTCTGAATGCTGTTTCTGGATTTCAATTCAACATTCAACACAATTGTCTCCCAAACCTTGGTGACATATTCCTACTCCTCGGTCTGAACACACCACTGTGCAACTGGGTGTTGCGTTCCTAACCAGCAGACCTCTTGTAGTCAGAATGCACAACTGCTCCTCCATACCCCTCATCCTCAACAGGGGTGTCCTCCACCCCCCCCCCCAGGGCTGTGTGCTGAGCCCACTGTTGTACAGTCTGCTCATACGTGACTACACAGCCAAACACCTGAGCAGTCACATCGTCAAGTTCACCAATGAAACAACAGTGGTGGGGTTCATAGAAACATAGAAACATAGAAAATAAGTGCAGGAGTAGGCCATTCAGCCCTTTGAGCCTACACCGCCATTCAGTATGATCATGGCTGATCATCCAACTCAGAACCCTGTACCTGCCTTCTCTCCATACCCCCGATCCCTTTAGCCACAAGGGCCATATCTAACTCTGTCTTAAATATAGCCAATGAACTGGCCTCAACTGTTTCCTGTGGCAGAGAATTCCACAGATTCACCACTCTCTGTGTGAAGAAGTTTTTCCTCATCTCGGTCCTAAAAGGCTTCCCCTTTATCCTCAAACTGTGACCCCTCGTTCTGGACTTCCCCAACATCGGGAACAATCTTCCTGCATCTAGCCTGTCCAACCCCTTTAGAATTTTATACGTTTCAATAAGATCCCCCCTCAATCTTCTAACAACGATGAGACAGTTTACAGAGAGGAAGTGGAAGAGCTCGAGGCCTGTTGCCTCAATATTAACAAGAGAAAGGGGATGGTTATCATCTTCAGGAGAGCTTGCACCACTCACACCTGTCTTTACATCAGCAACACAGCAGTGGAAACTGCGAGCAGTTTCAAACTCCTGGGAGTGGACATCTCACACAACCTCTCATGATCCCAGGACACATCTTACACAATCAGGAAAGCTCACCAAATTCCTCTACTCTCTGAGGAGGATGAAGAGAGCTGGACCATACACATCTATACTCACATCATTCTACAGATGCACAGTAGAGAGCATCCTGGCAATCAAATTGAATTGAATTGACTTTTTTTCTTACTTCCTTCACGTACATGAGGAGCAAAAATCTTTACATTACAACGCTGTCTAAATGTGCGATGTGCAATTTATAGTAAATTGTAAGAAATAGTATTTAAAACAGGACAGTCAATATAGCATAGAAATACAATTGTATCAGCATGAATTAATCAGTCTGATGGCCTGGTGGAAGAAGCTGTCCGGGAGCCTGTTGGTCCTGGCTTTTATGCTGCGGTACCATTTCCTGGAAGGTTGCAACTGGAACAGTTTGTGGTTGGGATGACTTGGGTCCCCAATAATCCTTCGGACCCTTTTTTCGCTCCTGTCTCTGTAAATGTCCTGAGTAGTGGGAAGTTCACATCTACAGATGCACTGGGCTGTCTGCTCCACTCTCTGCAGAGTCCTGCGATTGAGGGAAGTACAGTTCCCATACCAGGCAGTGATGCAGTCAGTCAGGATGCTCTCAATTGTGCCCCTGTAGAAAGTCCTTGGGACTTGGGGACCCATATCAAACTTCTTCAACTGTCTGAGGTGAAAGAGGCGCCCACATGAGATCCTTGGTGATGTGCATGCCAAGGAACTTAAAGCTGTTCACCCTCTCAACCCTAGATCCATTGATTTCAATAAGGGTCAGCCTGTCTCCATCCCTCCTGTAGTCCACAACCAGCCCCTTTGTTTTTGTGACATTGAGGGAGAGATTGTTTTCTTGGCACCACTGTGTCAGGGTGATGATTTCTTCCCTGTAGGTTGCCTCATTATTATTTGAGATTAGGCCAATCAGTGCAGTATCGTCAGCACATTTAATTAGCAGATTGGAGCTGTGGGTGGTGATATAGTCATGGGTATACAGAGAGTAAAGGAGGGGGCTAAGACTCAGCCTTGAGGGGTTCCTGTGTTGAGGGTCAAAGGGACAGAGGTGAGGGAGTCCACTCTTATCACCTGCCGACGATCTGACAGTAAGTCCAGGATCCAGCTGCACAAGGCAGGGTCAAGGCCGAGGTCTCTGAGCTTCTTGTTGAGCCTGGAGGGAATTATGGTGTTGAATGCTAAATTGTAGTCCAAGAACAGCTTTCTCGCATCAGCATCAATCCCTGATACAGCTGGATAATTCACCCTGTATGCCAATGAGAAACATATGATGGAAGTCTTAATTCGAGAACATGGAGAACTACAGCATCCTGTTGTTTATTACTCTGCCAAAGATTTGATTCTAGACACTGATGGTTCCTAAATGATTGAGAGAGGGATTCAGATGGTTGTTTCTGGAACCAGACTGCTGGCATCAGGCCACTTTAACTGCATCTGAAAGGACAAGGCCCCTATCTGGGGAGCAGTACAGGTACATGTAAGGAACTGTAAAGTTTCAGTCCTCTGTCCATTGTACAGCACTTATTGGGTATGTGGTTACCAGGCCTATCCCTGGCTGCTGGGTATGTGGTTACCAGGCCTATCCCTGGCTGCTGGGTAAGTGGTTACCAGGCCTATCCCTGGCTGCTGGGTATGTGGTTACCAGGCCTATCCTTGGCTGCTGGGTATATCCCCCCAAGTAAGAGGGAAGTAGAGAGAGTCGTGGCCCTGGAAGGGCTTCTGTTATCTTGCCTGCGTAGTGCCCTACATGTGACACTTGGTGCTACTACCTCAATAGGTTATAGATAAGATGGGAGCAGAGGACCTCGATACAACAGGGATCACTAAAGAGGTAGTGCTGAGCAAACTTGTGGGCCTGATGATAGACAATTCCCCTGGTTCTGATGAAAGAAATGACAGAAGTTATAGTGAAGGCTACGGTGATGATTTACCAAAATCCTCTGGGCTCCAGGCAGGTCCCGACGGATTGGAGGACAGTGAATGTCACGCCATTGTTCAAAAAAGGACGTAGGCAAAGGCAGGTGACTATTGGCCAGTTACTTCAATATCTGTAGTTGGGAAAATGATTGAAGCTATGCATAAAGAAGATATAGCAAGGCATCTGGAAAGAAATGGATCCATCAGGCAGATGCAGCATGGATTCAGCAAAGGCAGGTCCTGTTTGACAAACTTACTGGAACTCTTTGAGGATATAATGAGTACAGTGGATAGAAGGGAACAGATGGACATTATTTACTTGGATTTACAGAAGGCGATTGATAAAGTGCTGCATAAAAGTCTTATCCATAAGAAAAGGATGCATAGAGTTGGGGATGATGTATGAGTGTGGATAGAGGTTTGGTTAACTAATAGAAAGCAGAGAGTTGGGATATATGGGTGTTACTCTGGTTGGCAATCAGTGGTGAGCGGTGTGTCACAGGGGTCAGAGCTGGGCCCGCAACTGTTCACCATATACGTGAACAATCTGGAAGAGGGGACCGAGTATAGTGTGCCTAAGTTTGCTGATGACACTAAATTGAGGGGAAAAGCAAATTGTGCAGTAGATACAGAGAGTCTGTAGAGAGATATAGATAGGCTAAGTGAGTGGGCAAGGGTCTGGCAGATGGAGTACAGTGTTGGTAAATGCAAGGTCATCTACTTCGGAAGGGAAAATGGAAGATCAGATTATTATTTAAATGGTAAAAGATTGATGCATGCAGAGGGACTTGGGAGTGCTTGTGCATGAATCACAAAAGGTTGGTTTGCAGGTGCAGCAGGCTATCAGGAAGGCGAATGGAATGTTGGCCTTCATTGCTAGAGGAATTGAATTTAAGAGCAGGGAGGTTATGCTGCAACTGTACAGGGTACTGGTGAGGCTGCATCTGGAGTACTGTGTGCAGTTCTGGTCTCCGTACTTGAGGAAGGATATACTGGCTTTGGAGGTGGTGCAGGGGAGGCTCACCAGGTTGATTCCAGGGATAAGGGGGTTGGACCGTAAGGAAAGATTGAGTCTCCAGGGACCATACTCGCTGGAAGTCAGAAGGATGAGAGGAGATCTTATAGAAACATATATAGTTATGAAAGGGATAGATAAGATAGAGGCAGGAAAGTTTCCCAGAGAATGCAATAGGGAAATTCTAGGCAGCTTCTAGAGTAGGTTACATGGTCCGCACAACATTGTGGGCCAAAGGGCCTGTAATGTGCTGTAGGTTTTCCTTTTTATCTGGAATGGTGAGTCTGTGGAATTCTCTGCCCAGTGAAGCAGTGGAGGCTACCTCAGTAAATACTGTATATTTAAGGCAAGGTCAGATAGATGTTGTGCATAGTAGGGGAATTAAGGATTATAGGGGAAAGGCAGATAGGTGGAGATGAGTCCATGGCCAGATCTGCCATGATCTTATTGAATAGCAGAGCAGGCTCGACTGGCCAGGTGGCCGACTCCTGCTCCTATTTCTTCTGTTCACCCTCTGATCTGATGGCACCAAAGGCTGAGAGATTCAGGATAATTGCCTTTCTGGGATATGGGACTGTAGGCTGTCCTGGGAACTGATTAATATGGCATCAGCTTTGGAGAAAATAGCGAATGAAACCACCTATGCCTTTGATCATAAGTGTCAGCAGGACTGATGGCTGTTCGTCCAGTAGCATTACAAAACAGAATGGCTTTGGATTTTATTCAATCGGAAAAAGGGGGACTTGTGTTGATGTACTTACATAGCTGATGAATCTGAAAATATAACTAACTTACCAACCATATCTGAGATTCTACGAAAGAGATTAAGAAAGTAGGAGATCTGCATTACAGCTATTACACTCCAGGAGGTGAAAGGATGGCATCTATTCTGCATTTTGGTAAAACTATTGGTATTGTAATAATGATTATTATTCTTTTACAATTTTTGTGTGAACTAACAGTACGAAGGAGAGGATATTAATGAAAGGAATGGGTACTTGTGGAAGTGGAGAGATGAAAAGGGAATTTTGGGTAGGGCTTTGAAACTGCATCATTGCTTTATATACATATATATGCATATTTCAATTACTGTATTTGGTGAAATGTAGTTTGTCATGAAATGACAGAAAGGAGGCTTTGTGTAAATGCAGTTTTCTGGTAGTAACAAAATGTCTGTAACAAAACGGAACCTGTATTGTACCAGTGCTTTGCTAATAGTGTTCATGCAACATTGTCGATGGACTCTGAGACCTTGACAAACTGCAGACCTGCAGATTTGATGACTGGAAGAATGTCAAGTACACTAGTTAAAAGGACATGCAGAATATCCTTGACTTAAAAGCATAGAAACATAGAAAACCTACAGCACAATACAGGCCCTTTGGCCCACAATGCTGTGCTAAACATGTACCTACTTTAGAAATTACCTAAGGTTACCCATAGCCCTCCATTTTTCTAAGCTCCATGTACCTATCCAGGAGTCCCTTAAAAGACCCTATCATATCCGCTTCCACCACCATCGCCGGCAGCCCATTCCATGTACTCACCACTCTCTGCGAAAAACTTACCACTGACATCTCCTCTGTCCCTACTTCCAAGCACCTTAAAACTGTGCCCTCTCATATTGGTCATTTCAGCCCTGAGAAAAAGCCTCTGACTATCCACACGATCAATGCCTTTCATCATCTTCTACACCTCTATCAGGTCATCTCTCATCCTCCACCGTTCCAAAGAGAAAAGGCTGAGTTCACTCAACCTATTCTCATAAGGCATGCTCCCCAATCCAGGCAACATCCTTGTAACTGTCCTCTGCACTCTTTCTATAGTTTCCACATCCTTCCTGTAGTGGAGCACAGTACTCCAAGTGGGGCCTGACTAGGGTCCTATATAGCTGTAACATTACCTCTCGGCTCTTAAGCTCAATTAAACTCTTAAAGCTATACTTGGGTATAAAGGAGTGACTATGCTGTTTCTTTCTTTGAAACTATCACCAGCTCTTGTGCAATGCTAGTCTTCCTTTGCTGCAAGTAAAATAAATTATTTGATCCACTCTAATTGTTATTTTTTATAAGACATAGTGAAAAGGCACTCAACATTAACCTAGGTTGTGAGGACAAGAGTCCATCTTAACACACTAGGAGATCACTCTTATAACAGCAGGATAGAAGCTATCCATGAGCCTAATGTGCGTGCTTTCACCTTCTACCCAATGGGAGAGGGGAGAAGAGCAATTGTCTGGTGTGGGAGGGGTCTTTGATAATGCTGGCTGCTTTTCCAAGGCAGCAAGAAATGTAAGCAGAGTCCATGGAGGGGAGGCTGGTTTCCATGATATGATGAGCTGTATCCATAGTTTCTTGTGGTCACAGGCAGATCATCTGGTTGTGACGCTTTCTGCGGTGCAGCTACAAAAGCAGTGCCTTTTGGCTTCTACTGCCTTGTATGATGAAGAAAGCACCTCCAATTTGTGCATTTCAGAATTCCTCCTGAAACATAGCCCTTGGTTTGTTTCGTCTGCTGGTTGTAGTGGTGGTGGGTGGGTTCAAGATGAGGTGATAGATGTACAAATTTAACCGCTTTCCCAGGAAAGGTGTGGTTAGAACTGGAAGTGGAATCAAGAATCAATGGATCACACAGAATTTACTGTAAGTCTAGAACAGTCGTGATGCTGGATTGATTGAAAGCGTGGAACAGAATTGTACATAACAGCCACTATCCAATAACTTGGCTACGTCTGCTCTTACTTTGAGCGCATTGTTGATGGTTAATTTGTCCTTTCTCTTGATCCAGATTGTTTGGATTGACAGCGGTGATTCACAACGACCTCTCGGAACCGTGGCAATTAATGACCCACCCAGGGCTTCACTGGCCGGTCCTCCTGAACCCCATTGCCCTCCTCATTCTGTACTTCACCGTCGCAACTATAACTCGACACCTTCTCCTCAGCGAAGAATCTGGGGTAATTGTAGCATTGTGAGAGCGTTGGCAAGGCCTTTGAGTGCTGGCCCCCACAGCTGTTGTGCACTGCAACCCATCCCTGCCGAAGCGCCCGTGTGAGCTTGTTTATTTCACCGTGGTGGTCTGAGGGTTACAAGAGCCAGTGTAATGAGAACTGCATTAGTTTTGTAATTGTCATTAATGTACAGAAACTTGGCACTGCAGACATCCCACCTCTCCTGGAAGTTCCGGGAGTCTCCTGCATATTGATAGTGGCTCCCTGATGTCTGCAAATTATATACAATATCCCGGAAATCAATTTTTTTAAGAGCGTGCGAGCAAGAGCACGCGAGAGCAAGAGAGAGCGTCAGAGAGAGCGAGCACGAGAGCGACCATGAAAGAGAGAGAGAGCGAGAGCGACCACGAGAGAGAAAGAGAGCACGAGAGAGCGAGAGCGACCACGAGAGAGAGAGCGAGAGAGCGAGCGTGAGTGCGACCACGAGAGAGAGAGAGAGAGAGAGAGGGAGAGAGAGGGAGAGAGAGAGCGCCATGGCAGAGTGTTCCAAAAAAAGAAAATATAAAACGTACGTCACCCCAGACTACCCTAAAGTGTACCCCTGCCTAATAGGGGTCAAAAATAATGACAGTGTTGCTCGCTGCACTGTTTGCAACAGTGACTTTTCTATTGCCCATGGTGGGTTAAGACTGTAAAAGATGTGTTGAGGTGAGCTTAACAGGTGTCATTCGTTCATTAGCATAGCTAACGTTATTTAAACGAGTTGGCTAGCCACTAAGGGGCTACTCTATTGTAGACATCCCACCTCTCCCAGAAGTTCCGGGAGTCTCCCGCAAATTGATGGTGCTACCTCCCTGAAATGAGTTTTTGCAGGGTGGGATGTCTGGCATTGAAACTGCCTACAATAATTCATGGGCTTAGCTTGTATTTTGCAGAAAAGGATGAATGTTCCTGAGGTTTCGGGGTGTAACATTTCTCAGGTACACTGTCACCTTGGATAATTGATCCACATTCCCTTCAGCTGTAACGTGCATCAGTGCACAGACGAACACGAGCAGATCACCATGCCCCACACCCTTTCAGGGAGGCTGGCTGAATTTGTAGCCCAGGGACCTGCTTGCTCAGTCATAGTAAAATTGATTAACTCAACACTGACCAAGGTTAAACCCCGGATCTTCTCATCTCCCAGGCACTGCAGCACAGTGCGAACCTTACCTGGCCCAAGAAAGAAACTAATGCATTTTCCTGATTATTTTACCTTCAAATAGAAACCTTTCTACAATCTTTCAAATTAAACTGTGCCTGACTTGCTCATGTTAGCATAGCGGTCAGTGTATTGCTATTATAGTACCAGTGACCGGGGTTCAATTCTCCTTGCTGTCTGGTCGTACATTCTCCTCACATTCCAAAGATGTACGGGTTAATAGGTTAATTGGTCACATGGGTGTACTCGGGCAGCGCAGGTTCGTTGGGCTGGACAGGCTTGTTACTGTGCTATATTTCTAAATACAAAGAGTATTGTGCAAAAGTCTTAGGCACAATAGATTCTTTCTCTGTCTGGTTTCAGATGGTACAACCTCCACAGATCTCAGCATCATGGAGGATGTCTGGGATTACCTGGAGAGAGAGAAGCAAGCAAGCCAGCCAAAGCCTACAGAAGAACTATGGCAAGCTTGCCAAGATGCTTGGAACAATCTACCAGCCAATCTTGTTATAAAGTAGAGTACCTAAGAGAATTGACACAGTTTGAAAGGCAAAGGGAGGTCACACCAAATATTGATTTGTTTTGGTTTTCTAAGGTAAATTTTTTGATACTTAGAAACTTTTCAATTCATTATTTTTGAAAGCATTCATGCTTTACAGAATTTTTTTTACATCTGCCTATGACTTTTGCACAGTACTGTAAATAAAGTAGGCTGTACATGCTTACTTGCAATATACAGTATAATAGTTATATCAAAATGTAGAACGTGTAATGCAATGGTCTAATGACGTGGAGGTTTCACTGTTGCCGATTATTTAAAGGCTGGATGTCCAAGGATGGAACTCAGCTCCGTGCAAAAGCAGACGGACAACGTCGGTGCCGAAGCAAGCTTGCAGGTGGTGGATGGTGAGAACAAAGAGGTCAGTAAACCAAATCCGTTGTGTGCAGTTCATTCACGTCGTTCATGGTCATCAAAAAGAATGACACTTCGGCTCACTCCTGTCCCACTAGAAGCTGACTGAAAAGTATGGCCAAAAGAACAGTTGTTGTCGCCAGTTCCTTCCGGTAGGGGTGGGGGGGGGGGAGGGGTTTTCTTCAGCCAGCTCCTCCACCCATGGCATTCACGGGGCTCCCTCTGCCGGCTGGGTCCCCCCACCAGTTGTTTTCTTCACCCAGCTCCCTCCACCAGTAGTTTTTATTCAGCTTCCTCTGCCAGGGGGCTCCTTCAATTAGCTCCCTCGACCAGGGCCCCCTAACCCGCTCCCTCCACTGGCGAGCTCCTTCACTGAGATCCCTCTGCCAGGGGGCTCCTTCAATTAGCTCCCTCGACTAGGGTCCCCTAACCCACTCCCTCCACTGGGGAGCTCCTTCACTGAGATCCCTCTGCCAGGGGGCTTCTTCAATTAGCTCCCTCGACCAGGGCCCCCTAACCCGCTCCCTCCACCGGGGAGCTCCTTCACTGAGATCCCTCTGCCAGAGGACCCCTCCGCCTGACTCCGTCACCTCAGCTGTCTTTCACTTGCCTCCCTCACCCAGGAGTCACTTTTGCTCCCTATCCTCCCGGTGGGGCACCTTCACTGAAGGCATTCCCACAGCCTCTTCTGGTCAACAGTGTTTTACTGTTTAACTGGAATGGATCCCGGACATGGAAACTAAGGACAGGCCAAAGTCCTAATTTTGAATGGATTAAGACTTGTTAATATTGTACCAATGGACCCCAAGGAGTAGTGTCCATAAGCTTGTTAAGTGATTTTGATCTCTGTATATCGTGTAACACTAGAGATTGGGTTTCAGTACAGCCCAAGACAAGCCAGTGTCTTGACTTTGATATTCCCTCTGACTTCAGCAGCCATTGATTTATCCAGGAGGTGACCAGACAGTGGATTTGGCTGTTCCCTTCTGTGTACGACAAGAGAACAATAACTGCCTGCCGGTACAGATGAACTGCACTCCAGAGTACACTTCTTGTTCCTCTGCCTCTGGTAAAGTTCTTAGTCCAGAATAAAACGTGGGCAAGTGACGGGAAATGTTTTGGATAATTACCATGGCTCTGAAAAAAAGTATCACCACGGGTTTACTGAATATGTTATGTGGTCACTGGCCCTGGTGTAGCAGGGTGGTGTGGGTTTGGGGTTTATCGACTGACAACTCATTCCAGCTAGTCAACTGATATTCATAGGTGCTGTGGCTTGTTGCTCCATGCAGATATTTCTATCCACATGGCCCTAATTAGCTCCAAAATCAGAACAGAAGTGAAATTTATTGCTGCTGTGATTGAGTTATTGTCCTCCAAATTTATTCATGATTAACTCACTGACAAACTGCTTAAACATAATTAAATCAAAACTTTTGTGGCTCCAGGAAGAAACTATTGCAACACTTCATTAGAGTTACAGAGTCATAGAGTACTACATCACAGAAACAGGCCATTCAGCCATCTAGTCTCTGCTGGCCTGATTTTCTGCACATTACCATCTACTGCACCCACACCATAGTCTTCCAAATCCCCCCCACCTACGACCCTATCTAAACTTCTCTTAAATGTTACAATTGAGTCTGTATCTTCCATGTCTGCTGGCAGCCTTTTCCAGACTCTCACTACCCACTGAGTGAAGAAGTTCCCTTTGATGGTGGGGTGAATTGCCTTTTGCATCAGTAAATTGATTAGCTGTGGTCACTAATTCTTGAGACTTCGGTGAAAACATGCCCCACTAAGAAAAGTGCTAATTCCGTTGAAAATGAATAACATTTTCTTATTTAAAATAATCAGGGTTGATCATCTGAGGCTCTTTTGCACAAATGCAACATTTTTTCATGTGATTGTTTTTAATTTGATAAATGATATCATTGTATGATAGCCCAATACCTACAAAATCAGTTGTCCTCAGACAAGAGATTATCATTTCAATTCGATAAAAAAACTGAAAAAATAATTTAAAATGTATAATATATTTGCCAGATGAAAGAGTAGAGTGAAAAATCTCTTTAAATCTAAAAGCAGTGAATTTTCAACAATATTTACTCTTATTTTGTGGTTGCTCAAAATGTGTCCCAATTTTTTTTGTCAACACCGTCAGATGTTTATATAAAAACAATAAAATCAGGCAACCAGATGGTCAACTATATTCCTGAGGACCCCCTTTCCACCCTCCACATCTGCTAAATGCATGAAGGTCAAACAAGCTCCTGTAAGTTTGCTATTTTTTCAATAATTTTAACAAATTTATTGGTGTTGCTACTGTCACAACCATGATGTGTCAACACTGCCTCTTTTGTATAGAAAGAATTATTTTAAATTATGACATAAATTCATGCATTTCAAGTAGAGGCCAGAGGCAGCTAGCAACAGAGGGAAAACAAGATGGCTCCTGTTTACAACTCACGCATGTCATGTAAAAATGTGTGTTTTTGTCACCACTGTCAGACGTCAACACCGTCAGGTTATCTGTCTGATGGTGGTGACACATAGTTTGACGGTTTTGACAAAAACATCCAAATCATCCTTAATGGAGGCTTGAATATAATTTATGATCACACTAAATAGTAATATGGCTGGTAATGTTTCATTAACCTCTTTATTTATAATATACATAATTTCCCCTTTATTTCTTCCACACACAGGCCTACAATATTTCCTTACTATATGTATCCCCAATGACTAAAACCATAAATGAATTTAGTTGCACCATTTCCTAATCATTTTATAAAATTTCACCAAATTAAACATAATTAAATTCATAGTAATTTTGCACAATTTCATAGTAATTCCATTAAATTCTGACCTTCCTTTTATGTATTTTAAGAAGTTATGGCTAGGCAGCATCTATCAGCGGAGGAGCGAAGGAGAAGAAACAGGGAATACCAAAAAAAAGCGGAGAGAGAAAATGTATAGTGAGCCAGAGTTAAAGGAGGAATACCTGAGAAAGGAAAAGCAAAGATGGAAGAAGAGAGTAGAGGATGGGAAGATAAAAACTATCAGTGATGTGAATGAAAGGGAAAAGAGGAGTAAGCGAAAGGTGTGGAAACGTAGACAGCAAGCGTCAAGAGAGCGTAAGAGAAAGGGCCCAGAACGCTCAGACACTCCTCCAGATCCATTGGATCTGACTATACAGGAGCCAGCTCGCAGTAGGCAGGCTATAGCAGGGGAAAGGGAAAGAAAGAAAACAAGAGCAAGATACTTGAGAGATGAAAGCTTTGAAAAATAAATTTCAAGAAATAATAAAAGATAAGAACAAATTGAAAAAGTGTTGGCAACGAGAGCAAACAAGAAATTAAAAAAACACAAGAATCACCAAGAAATAAAACCGAGCAGATTGTACAGGGAAGCAAACTCAAAAACCCCTCCATCAAGAAAACACTGCTCTTCCACAACTGTCTCATTCAAGAATGTAATCAAAACAAAAATAATTTACAGTCTGCTCAAAAATTAAAGAACTTGACTCTGACAGGCAGGCTTCTAAAGAAATATCGCCTAATACACCAGACAAAGCAGTTCGGGCTGACATACAACACACTGCGAAAGAGAAGGACAAAAAAATCCACTTAAATTCAAGCAATAACCCAGATGGTTCAGGATTTCTACCATAATGTTGCATGAATGACGACTGACAAACGACACGATAACATGGAAGAAAATAAAGCATCAGAGAATGATTCTGACTGACACAATATTCAACCTCCACCAGGAGTTCATCAAAAAGGAACCAATTGTAAAACTCAGTTATTCATCCTTCTGTGCTTTATGTCCATTCTATGTCACAGCACCAAAAACATCAGATCGAAAGACATGCCAATGCCAATACCATGAAAATGCAATGCTGATGTTTGAAGTCCTATGAACATACGGTGTTGTCAAGTCTAACAAATTGGAGGATAGTTTTGAAGTTGTGTGTTGATCTCAGACAAGTGAGACATGTTTTCTGTGCTCCTGCGCCCGGTGTCTCCACAAGCACACACTTCCCACCCCACAGCAAGAGTTGACCGATGTTGAGTGGCAGCAATGGGAACGAGTTCAGGACCAAACAGCAGATGGAATTCACTACAATACAAGACTTGTGAAGCACGATGGCACACTGGCGGAGCTCATCAAACTGTATGAAGACAAACTAAAGAGTGAAACACCAACACGTGTGCGTGGTTCAGAACCAGTCCAGGGAATACAGGAGCATGATACAGAACTGCAATGAAAGCACTGTAATTGTGCATGTGGACTTTTCTGAGGCATGGAAATGTAATATAGTTCTGAGGTACAGTCATGCCATTTTGGTCAGAACCTCCCACAGCTCAATCTGCACACTGGCATGTACTACATAAAAGAAGAGAAAGCAGGATTTTGTACAATATCAGAATCCAAGCGACAGGATGCTTCTGCCATTGGACTCACATGGAACCAGTCCTCAGAGATATTCATTTAAAATTTCCAAAAGTTGATACCATTCAATTTTGGTCAGGTGGCCCCAGCAAACAGTACAGAAACAAGAACTTCTCTCTCCTCTGCAATGTCCCTCCAACACTGGGTTTCCAGAGAACAACCTGGAACTTCTTCGCCACTTCACATGAGAAGGGAGCTTCAGATGTCATTGGGGGAACTGTGAAAAGGACTGCTGACAGCCTTGTACTACGGGGGAATGACATTGTGGATGGCAAGATCTTCCTTGAGATGGTTGGGAGAAGCTTTTGCAGTACTCAGCTCTATCATATTGCTGAAGGTGACATGCAGACATTATGATGCACTCCCTCCTCAACCACTAAAACCTGTACCAGCAACGAGGAAAATCCATCAGGTCATACCTTTCGGAAACAGCATCCATTGCAGATCATTGTCATGTTTCTGCTGTGAGCCACGGATGGGCCAGTGTTTCAGCCCAGCAACATTTCAGTTGACTGAAAATACACATGCCAGAGTGCAGGCTGAGGAGAATTATGGCCCTACCACAATGGGAAAGAACAGAGGGCCTTTGGCAATGCTGATGGAGGAAATGGAGCAGGAACCCCAGAGTGGTCCTGATGGGACTACGACAGATATGTCTGCTGGTGTCATTAATTGTGGAGATCGGGTTGCAGTCATTTATGACCAAAATTGGTGGTTAACAAAACCTGTCACTGTGGATGCTCATCATCAAGATGTTCAAGTGGAGTTTTTCCACCCTCATGGGCCCAACACGCGCTTCCATCCAAAACCAGGTGGAAAGGATATGTGCTCCATGCCAGTTGAAGATATTCTGGTCAAACTGATGGAGCCATCATCACCGGGTCGTGCAAGCAGGATCTGTCTGCTGAAGTCATGGACTTCATAGAGGAGGAGCATGTTAATCATCTGCTTCCTGATAAAGCTGACTGAACGTTTTCGAAGATTTTCAAGCCCAGAAGTGGATGGAATTTTTTTTTTAGTTCCTAGTGTGTTTTCTGATATTTATGCTTAAATATTGCAGTTGTACTGTAGTTTATATTTTGCTGTTTACCATTGTTAATATTTACAGAAGGATAAAATGTACATGACAAATTGTTATTTGTTGTATCAAATTGTTAAATAAAGTTGTTAAGCAAGGAAGCATTGACTTGAGTGGTGAAAAGGTTGGAATTGTTTGTTGTAATTAGGCCACCTGCCACCACCGTCAGGTCTCAGTCACCACCGTCAGTGGAACTTTCTTTGTTTCAAATTAATATGCTTACAATCTGTTCCTCCAAAACAGTTGATTTATTAAAGTAATTGTCTCTTTAAAATTAAAAATGTGTTTTTTTATGTCCAATATTGTTATTTTGTATATTTAATGCTAATGATAAAAGTTGCTTGAAGAGTTTTTAAAGGAGTACATGTGAAATAGTATAAAAAATGAATATTCAACATTTAACAGCATATATGTGTACCTATGGTGTAGGCACAATGATTTAAAAGCTCTAAATCTATATAAGACTAAATAAATAGGATTAATTAGCTTTTTATTGTGTCTGACTTGTGTTGACAAAAACTGCGTAATGACAGAAAAAACACATATTTTATGAAAAAATTACAAAATCAGGAGGTTGCACCAAAATATTGCTTGATTGCTGAGATCTTGTTCTATAAGCATTTAAGTTTAGATTTCTTAACATTTAAAATTTTTTCTTTTCAAAATTAAAACCTGTTTTATTCAAATTCTCAAGAATCAGTGTGGTATATTAATTCTTCAGAGTTTGTCCAGTGAAGCTTCCTCTGGCGTGGTTAACTCACTGGGCTTGTCCTTGGTCCAGAGCTGAGTTCATAGCAACTAGAGAAGTTAAGTAATTACAATATTGCCATAAAAATTCATCTCCTTCACTAATGTGCCTTCATACCATAATTGAATTGAATTGAACTGACTTTATTTCTTACACCCTTCATATACGTGAGGAGTAAAAATCTTTTTGTTCCGTCTCCCCCTGAATGTTGAATGTGCAATGTGCAATTTATAGTAATTTATAATAAATAGTATGTACAACAGGACTGTCAATATAATATAGAAATACAATGTATCAGCATGAATTAATCAATCTGATGGTCTGGTGGAAGAAGCTGTCCCGGAGCCTGTTGGTCCTGGCTTTTATGCTGTGGTACTGTCTCCCAAATGGTAGCAACTGGATCAGTTTGTCGTTGGGGTGACTTGGGTCCCCAGTGATTCTTTGGACCCTTTTTACACACCTGTCTTTGTAAATGTCCTGAATAGTGGTAAGTTCACATCTACAGATGCGCTGGGCTGTCCGCACCACGCTCTGCGGAGTCCTGCGGTTGAGGGGAGTACAGTTCCCATACCAGGCAGTGATGCAGCCAGACAGGATGCTCTTAATTGTGCCCCTGTAGAAAGTTCTTAGAATTTGGGAGCTCACACCAAACTTCCTCAACCAACTGTAAATGCCTACAGATCCAAAGAAACGTAGTTGACTCTTAACTGTCCTCTAGATGATCAAGTTGGCCCTTAATTCAAGTGGATTTTGGGGATGACTAATAAATTTTGACATTAACTAGCAATGTCTGCTGTTTGTGAATGAATGAAAAAGAAATCAATTCTTCCACCTGATCAGTTTTCTGGTTAATAAACGTTCCAGTCAAAGCCTAAGTCTCTTGTACGTTAATTGCTGCTTTGTGAAGTCGAACAGTATTTGAACATCTATATTTGCCTCTTTTACCAGTCTGGTAGACCTATCTCAAATATTTCTTATTTCAGTGCTGTAACAACATATTTGAAGGCATAGGGGACTGCAGGCGCTGGAACTCTGAAGAAACACACAAAGGTGCTGGAGGAACTATGGAGGGAAATAGTCAGTTGAGCTTTGGGTCAAGACCCTTCATCTGTCAACTGCCCACTTCCCTCCATAGATGCTGTGTGACCCGCTGAGAAACCCCAGTACCGTAGAGCATTAAAATCTGTATGAAATTGACATTGGCAAACTGATGTTAAGATCTTTATTTCTTTATCCTGAACTGATGTTCTAGTATTGTTTATCCGAGTCCAACCAGCTAGACACTTCGACTGTTGTTTCTGATGTAACTTCAGCTTCTCTGGTCTCTCAGCTTTGCTCAACCTTTTGTCACCAAAATCTGTTTGACTTGCTCTTCCCTGCAGCCCAAAGTGCTCTCTGAAACGTTTCAGCCCAATATTGATGCCCCTCTCCTTTTCCTCTGCAGGTGTCTGCCAAGAGATGGAAATGTCAGAGGATGACATGGGGAAGCCATCCAGTAGCTTCTCTGTCATTGGCCACATGGTGATGCAGCAGAGCTATACTTGTGCACTCATCTTCATGATGGTATGGTGAAGGCAGGGCTGCCCTTTAGCTCTATGCCCCCTGAACACTGCAGAATTCAACTCCAGTCAGCCACATGCACACCACTCCACAGGGAAACTCTCTATTTGCTCCCACTTTAGAGAATATTAACTGGACGTAGAGCTCATGTACGTCACTATAATGCCTGGCACAATGAGAGCATCTTCATTAATGTCTTTGCATTGATGCTGATAAGGTATTAATCACACTGACCATTGGTGAAACACTTAATCTAAGCCAAAAAATATTTGGCATATGCCCTGTAAGCAAGTAAAGTTTATTTTGCACTTAAGTTTCTGTACATTACTTGAAGGCCTAATGGTGTCCCAGTATTGTCTGTTAATGACCTCAATGACCTCGTTTCATGGAATAGCTCAGTAGAAGAAACATAAAGATTGTTATAATAGGATCCCTTTTTTGACCTAATCAATTCCAGCAATTCTCCTTCCTGCTGTGTTTCTAAATTCCACCCACCCACTCACCTTCCCACCACATCTGTCATCCGTACGTTCTCACTGGCGTGAATCCCACCTCTACTCACAACTCACAGAGTTACCACTCCATGTTCCACAGTCTTTACGCTCTCAATGTATTCAGTAGTCAATCATTTCTGTACTGTTAGGCTACGTCCACACTCGACCGGATAAATCTGTAACTGAAGCCTTTTCTCTTTGTTTTGACCCTCCATCCACACTGAAATGGCGTTTTCCTCCCCCGATAAAGGAGCTTTTCTAAAACACTCTCCAGGGTGTTTAAATCTGAAAACGCCGGTTGGGCGTTGTAGTGCGTACAGGGTAACCGGCTAATTTTAAAACCGCTGTCATGACATGCCAAACAAATGGTGGCGGCAACGCGGCATTTCATTGTTCTTGAACGTAACCTCCAACACCACAACAACAATATCTGACAATGTGTAACAGCCTGATGTAACATTGTATGGAAATACAAGATAACACTGATGCAGACATGTTTTATACATTTAACAAGGTGCTTTATTTGTCATGGTCCCTTCTGGCAATCCCCCACCTTAATATTTACCTCAGGAATTGGGCCTCAATCCCCTCGTTAAATTTCCAATCATTCCCAGGTTCCACTAACTACACACACCTGCTTTCCATCAGAAAATGCAAGATAAAGACCCTGTGATCACAACAAGGAGCTGTCAGTTTGTTGGTTGACTCCAGTGTGAGTAACCTTGTTTCATGGTTCTTAGGGCTGTTAGTTCTAAGTCTAGCATCGCTCCTGGATTCTCTCCAAACCCAAGACTTCGGGTAAGGACTCTCTTGGAAACCAATTCCACACTCACTATGGTGATAGCGCCTCCTGACTCTGCCCCCGCGCCCGTGTTCTGCACTTGGGTTCGTCCACCGCCACGCTCGTGTAACATTATTAATGTATTGCTTATGCAAACATTCAATAGATGCAATTGTCACTTTTGCCCAGTAATTCATTTTATTGCACATGTTAAATACAGCAAAATAATACACAGAGTCATGGCAAAAGTAGAGGCAAACAAATGAGGTAACAGCAAATTTCACTTTTGCCCAGTAACAAGCCTTATTGCATTTAGCTGTAGCTGTTGTCCCTTTCATCGGTGAAGAGACTTTGGCTGTAGGAAATGTTTCTCGACAAACGTGCACCAAGTCTTTCGTTTGGCAATTTCCTTTTAAGTTTTTCTAGTCTGTAACTGGACAAACGCGTGCCAAGTATACCGTTTCCTCTTCACGAGGAATTCTGCAGATGCTGGAAATACAAGCAACACATATCAAAGTTGCTGGTGAACGCAGCAGGCCAGGCAGCATCTCTAGGAAGAGGTACAGTCGATGTTTCAGGCCGAGACCCTTCGTCAGGACTTCGTTTCCTCTTCACTTGTTTTCTGTGTGTCCTGCGCATGCCCAGTAGGAGGAGATTCGCCCAAATACCCGTTCTAATGTGGATGGAGGTATTTTGAAAAATGCTTGGTGTGGACGCCTATCGTTTTTACGCGAAACTGGCGTTTTCAAAATTATCCGGTCTAGTGTGGACGTAGCCTTAGTTTCAAGACCTATTGATGACTCTTATTTGCAGTTTTTAATAAGTAGTTATAAAAAGTCCTTGACTGTGTTGCCTGTCCTTTTTAAATTTTCCCCTACCCTCTTTCACAATGAATACTGTTGGATCCAATGATACTGATCCAGAGATTCTTTGGAAATAATAATTTTATGCTTATCCAAAAACACTGACTGCTTGATCAGTTTTGCTACATATTTTCATAATCATTTGGGCCATTACCAGACTTTCCACAGTGAACAATCCCAGCTCCGAACCTCCTGCCACAATATCTGTGCCTGGCATAACCTTGCTCTATTGTTCCATTGGTAATCGAGGTGTATTGGTCGGTTATTAGAGGGTGTTTGATGTAGCTGTTTATTGAGCATGCTTCTCATCCACAGGTCTGGAGCATCACCTACAACAGCTGGCTGACCTTCGCCCTTCTGATCTGGTCCTGCGTGATCTGGATGGTCCGGGATCGGCAGCGCTGGACGAAGCTGAGCTCTCCGGTTCTGGTGATCTATGGGAACCTGCTGGTCACTCAGCAGTTCTTTGTGGGCCTGCAGCTCACCGAGGACGAGCTCTTCCCTGGGGTGTCTGATAACATCCTCATCGATTTTGACCTGAAGAAATCAAATACACCGTGTGTGCACCTGGCTGCCAAGGTTCGTGGGGGCTGGGACAAACCGGATTGGTGTTAAGAGGCAATGTTTTTGCAGCAGTGAGCCTAATCAGGGTGGGGAGAGAGCATATCAGAGGTTCCCATATTGAGGAACTGGGATGCAGATGGTTGCATCTACTTTATTGGAGAACTTTGGGAAAATGGGATGGGACAGTGCAGAGAATATCATGCAGCCGGAGAAAGGAGATGGGAAAATAGAATGGGATTGCTTTGTGAGTCAGTAATTATTGGTTGGGCCAAAGTGGCCTCCTTCTATGCAATAAGGGTGTATGGGGGGGGGTGAATATTAACAATGCAAAGCTCCAGGGGCTTTCAATAATGAAAAATGTGGTAATAGATTTATAGCCAGATTCACACCAAAAAGCATGTTTTTCCCTAACTATCCAGACAAAGGGCAATTGATGGAGGAGAAGGGTGGTTACACCACCTCTGGAAAGGGAAGGCAGCTGACAAGTCCAGGATCCGTGTCCAGAATCAGTCAGCTCTCTGAATTTCCTCTGGGGATCAGTGAACTCTCATGACAACCCGTTTGGTGCCTGCCAACAACCAGATGACAACCATAATGGGTGCTTATGCACCAACTCTGGACTCAGACGAGCATGAAGAAGAGGCCTTCTATGCTTGCATAGACATGATACTGCCAAGCATCCCAAGGAGGATAAGGTCATTCTCTTCGGGGACGTCAGTGCCTGGGTCGGTGGAGACTTCAACCTTTGGAAGAGCACCCTAGGAAAGGAAGGCATTGGCAACATCAACTCAGATGGAGTACTACTTCTCACCATACGTGCTGAACGCAATCTTACCATCAAACACTCTTCCACCAGAAAAGCAAATTCAAGGCATCTTGGCAGCACCCCCATCTGAACAGTGACATTTCACTGACTATATCATTGTATGAGATAGGGACCACCATGTTGTGACTATCACAAAGGCCATGATTGGCACAGATTATGCTCTAATAGGGACCATATTTAAGAAGGGAGACAAGGCAAATTGTTGCAGTTGTGGCAATTACAGAGGCATCTGTCTCAAAAGGCAAAGTGCTTGCACATATCTTCCACTATCTTCTGACTCCTTCCTCTATCTAAAGAAGTACTCCCTGTGTACACAATGTGGGTCTTGCTTTAAATATATGGAACACACAGGCCCCATATCATCTACCACCCAAACAGGCATTTATCTAGCCCTCCATAAAAGTTGGCTAAAAAAATCCTTGACTAGAAAATGGGTTTGTTATTGTTCGAGGTTAACAAGCCACTTTTCATGATGAAGTGATACAGCACAGAAATACGCCATTTGGCCCATTTAGTCCATGTTGACCTCATCTCCTATCTAGTTCCATTTACCTACACCCAGACCATATCCTTCCAAATCCCTGCCGTTCATGTATCTATCCAAACCTCTCTTTAAATGTTACAATTGAACCCACATTTATGACTTCTGCAAGCAGCTCATTCCACTCTTGCACAGCCCTGTGACTGGAGAAATTTCCCCTCAGGTTCCTCTTAAATATTTCACTTTTCACCCTTAACCTTTGAGCTTTAGTTCTAGTCTCAGCAAACATGAGGGGGAAAATACCTGCAAGCATTCACTAAGTGATGCTAACTTCCATTCATACACTTGGTCAAAGAGTCTTCAAACTGTACCTAAATAATGGTTTACACCCTGAAACTTGTGCTAAGGAAGTTCTGCAAGTTCCCCAACAGGATCTTTTGTTGGTGCCACATTTTGTAGATCTAAACAGGCCTATCACAAGGTAGCCATGGTGTGAAAGCTGCCCTGTAGGTGAGAGCAAATGAGGGAGACATGATGATAGTTGTACGCTCTCCAATTCTCCCATCGTCACTTGTGCCAACAAGATGAATTGCTGGAGAGCAGACCCGGCTGTGACCTATGACTGTCTGGCTAAGCACAGCTCCAATGCCATATTCAAGCTTGTTGATGACCCCACCATTGTGGGCTGAATCAAAGGTGGTGATAAATCAGCTTACAGGAGGGAGATTGAAAATTTGATAGTGATGTCATAACAACCTCTCACTCAATGTCAGCAAAACCAAGGAACTGCTTGTAGACTTCAAGAGAGGGAAACCAGAGGTCTGTGAGTCGGTCCTCATCAGAGGTGGAGAGGGATAGCAACATTAAATTCCTGGGTGTTACCATGTCCGTGGACCTGTCTTGGACCCAGCATGTAAATGCAGTTGTGAAGAAAGCACGACCACACCTCTCCTTCCTCAGGAGTTTGCAGAGATTCCTGACACCTAAAACTTTGACATAGATGTGCAGTGGAGAGCAATTTGAGTGGCTGCATCATAGCCTGGCATGGAAATACCAATACCTATGAACAGATAATCCTACAAAAGCTGTTGGATTTGGCCCAGTACATCACGGGTAAACTCTTCCCAACCATTAAGCACATCTTCATGAAACACTGTCGTCGGAAAGCACCATCCATCATCAGAGATCTCCACCACCCAGGCCATGCTTTTCAGGTAGGAGGTACAAGTACCTCAGGACTTGTACCACCAGGTTCCAGGAACAATTACTCCCCTCAACCATCAGGCTCTTGAATAAAATGTGTTAGCTACACTCACTTGCACTATCATTGAAATGTTCCCACAACCAATTACCTCACTTTAAGGACTCTTTATCTTTTGTTTTCATTATTTATTGCTATTTATTTATAATTGCATTTGCACAGTTTGTTGTCTTCTGCACTCTGGTTGATCTTTCATTGATCATGTTATAGTTATTTTTCTATAGATTTGCTAAGTATGCCCACAGGAAAATGATTCTTGGGGTTGTGTATGGTGACATATATGAACTTGGATAATAAAATTTACTTTTAACTTTGAACTTTTTAAACTTCTGGTAGACAGTGAGTTGTGGGATGATCAGCAAGCCTAAGATCACAGTGACATTTACTGAAGCACATAAACGACTGAACAGTGAGGGAAGGTGGAAAGTATTGATGAATGCAACAGAGGTTTTGATCAATACACCACTCTCAATATGGAATCATTGGGATTTCAGCGCAATATCCTCCTTTTTTGTGTGATCATTCAAGTCAAGTTCAAATTTATTGTCATCTAACTGTATATGTATACAAGCAAAAGAAACATGGTCCTCCAGACCACAATGCACCCACAAAACACATATCACACACAGCACACAAAACAAAATATTACCACAAATAAGTTAATACAATATAATTCAAAGAGCATGTAGTGTACAACACAGGTAAACAATAAACATTGTAGTAAACAGTAAACAACTCGCTGTCTTAGTGATGAGATGTCAGTGGTGACAGGGTATTCATTAGTCTCACAGCCTGAGGGAAGACAATGTTACTCAGTCTGGCAATCCTAGTCCTGATGCTCCTGTACCTCCTTCCTGATGGTAGTGGGTCAAGGAGTTAGTGAGATGGGTGATAGGGATCCTTAAATGCTTTGAGCTCTTCGTCTACAATGCTCCCAGGAAATGTCACAATAGGGGGGAGGGAGAAGTTCGTGATTATCTTGGCTGTTTTTACTGTCCTCTGCAGGGTCTTGTAGTCTGATGCCTTGCAACTTCTGTACCACACAGTAATGCAGCCAGACAGGACATTCTTGATGGTGTTCCTGTAGAAAGTTGTCAGAATGGTGTTGGGGAGGCTTGCACACCTCATTCTTCTCAGGAAGTATAGATGTTGCTGTGCCTTCTCGACTACTGAGGGGTGTTGTGGGTCCAGGTTAGATTACCAGCGTCGTGCACACCAAGGAGCTTTGTGCTCTTCACTCTCTCCATGGCAGAGTCTTGTCCACGAGGTGCCTAGGAGCGACTCGAGTAGCAGTAGTCCTCTCAATGGATACGTTTAAATATTCCCGTTTCAGCCTGTTAAAGCTAAAGAGCACAACTGCTTCCAAGGTCAGTACAGTCAACAAAGATGTCTTAAACAAACTATCACTGCTTAAAACTGACAGAAACCACACAGTCTGTGGTCGGAAGGGCCCATGGAGAAAACCTTGGAGGCAGCGCAGCCGCAGAGTGGGATTACAAGTGCGTTTAAGGAAATGCAGTTTTAAACTCCCTATACTGACTATCTTGCTGGTGAATAAAATCAATGATCTCAGAGCCAGGGTGCTGAATCAGAGAGACATTAGGACCATGTGTGTTTCATGGAATCCTGGTTAACCCTTTCTGTACTGGATGCAGCGATTCAGATCGATGGGTTTACCATACACTGTCAGGAAAGATCTATAGAGCCTCTCAAAAGCAGAAGTGGAGGAGTATGCCTCATGATCAACTCTTCTTGGTGCACAACTTTATCAGTGCTGTCCCAATTCTGCTCACCAGACCTGGAATATCTAGCAGTAAAGTGCCATCTTTTTTACCCACCACAGGAGTTCTCTGGGGTCATTCTGGTAGCAGTTTACGTTCCACCTCAGGTCAATGTCAATCAGGCTTTAGATGAGCTGAGTAATGGGATCAACATGCCCGAAACAGCACACCCTAACACCTTTACCTTTGTTTTGGGAGACTTTAACAAGGTGAGTCTGAAAAACTCACGAAGCAACTACCATCAACAGATCACTTGCAATACCAGAGGAAACAACACACTGGACCATTGCTACACCACCATCAAGAATGCCTTCCGTGATATTCCACGCCCTTACTTTGGGAAGTCTGATCACCAAGACAGCTCCATCTTGGGCACTATCCCACAAAGTACCCAGGACATCTTTAGGGAGTGGTGTTTCAGAAAGTCAGCTTCCATTATTAAGGGCCTCCAGCACCCAGGGTATGCCCTTTTCTCACTGTTACCATCAGGCAGGAGGTACAGAAGCCTGAAGGCACACACTCAGTGATTCAGAAACAGCTTCTTCCCCTCTGCCATCCGATTCCTAAGTGAACATTGAAGATCTGGACACTACCTCACTTTTTTCTAATATACAGTATTTCTGGTTTTGTACTTTTTAAAAATCTATTCAATATATGTAATTGATTTACTTGTTTATTTATTATTATTATGTTTTATTTTTTTCTCTGCTAGATTATATATTGCATTGAACTGCTGCTGCTAAGTTAACAAATTTCACTTCATGTGCCGGTGATAATAAATCTGATTCTGACTCAGGTTGTTGTTCTCACACCATTTGACAAGCCTCTCACCCTTCTCTCTGTATGCTGACTCATCATTGTTGCTGATGTGGCCAACCACTGTTGTATCATCAGAGAACTTGATGATGGTGTTTGACCTGGATCCGGCAGTGCGGTCGTGAATCAGGAGTGTGAACAGCAGCGGGCTGAGCACACAGCCCTTGGGTGGGGACAGCACCAGCGCTCAACTTGAGATTTCAACGAGAGTTGTCGGTTGCGAATCTGAGATCCAGTTTATGTTGGGATAGAGAGATGTGGGTTTAGTAAGTAGTGATGTGTTCAGCTGTGTGAGTGTGTGTCAGGCACTCTGCTTTGATTCACCAGCTTGATCTAACCCAGGTTAAGTTGTTTTTTTGTGCCACTTGCATTGTGCTCACCGACCCAGTGTCTGGGCTGCTGCTTTAAGAAGGGGGCAGGGACAGAAGGCAGCAGCAACAACTACCAGCCTCTGAAACAAGGAGTGTTGTAATCATCCCCAGTAACACAGTGCATGATCAGTCTCGTCCAATCACTGTCAAGCAAAGGAAGATTGGTAGGAATTAGAATCTTGCAAATAATTGCAAAACATAATAATTTCTCATCTTTCCCATCCACACTCTCTATTTGTCAATGAATATCAGGTTTTGAACTGCAGGCTTCCTATTGCTTTGGGATGAGCTGAAATTATGAGAAAGAATAGGGAATTGTCCTTTGTTATCGGCTGGTTGCGGTGTAGGGTTAAACAGTAAACACTTGTTCTCTTCTTTGTCTGATGATCGATTCTAAAGGTTTACAATGAACACAAATAATGAAAAACAAGGGGTGGATTGAACAGCGTGCTAGACTCTGACTGTGCTAGGCTCTGGCTGTAATAAATCTATAAATGAGGCCCCACTCGGGTTGCTGGAGCAACACCTCACAATCCTGCCTGCGTATCCTCCAGCCTGATGTGGCATAATCATCGGTTTCTCTACCATCCAGTAACTTCTCCTTCCCCGTTCTGGTTCCCCTCTTGCCTCAACTGCCTATCACCTCCCTCTTGTGCCCATTTTCCTTCCCTTTCTCCCATGGTCCACTCTCTTCTCTCCTATCACATCCCTTTTTCAGCCCTTTACTACTTCCACATCATCTCCCAGCTCTTTATTTCATACCCCTCCCACCCACTGACCTTTCCCCTCACCGAGTTTCATCTACTGCCTGCCAGCTTGTACTCCTTCTCCTCCCCCACCTTTTTATTCTGGCTTCTTCACCCTTCCTCTCCAGACCTGGTGAAGGATCTCATCCTGAAAGCTAGACTGTTCATTCCCCTCCGTAGATGCTGCCTGACCTGCTGAGTTTCTCCAGCATATTATGTGTGTTGCTGTTGCTGTGGGTTTTAGTTACTGACGCTTGGCTATTCTCTGCAACAGATCTTCTACACTTTAATGTTCTGGCTCTTGCTGCGTCAGCACTTGATCGAGAAAGAGAAAATGAGTAAAAGGACCCAGGGGTCACTCAGTGAGGTCAGAGTTCAGGGAACAGGTGAGAAAGCTCCTTCCTTCATCAATGTAGCCACAAACATGGCCTGTGTGAGAACTGATTTCTTTCAGTACCCTCTCCTGTATAAAATGGATGTCAATTTTCAATGGTGAGGTATAATCTCAGGCTGAATCACAATTGTTGTTATCCCTTTAGCAGAGTTAGCCCCATCAGTTCCAACTCTTCATCTGGATCATAGGGTTATCCAGCAGAGAAAGAGGCCATTCAGCCCACTCTTCCTGCTGTAACTCTGGAAAAGGCCAAACAGTGAGAACCATTGCCCTGCTTGTCAGCATCACTCTGCATTTTCTTTTCCTTTTTCAAGCGTTTCCCCAAATCTCTTTGAAAGATTTATTGAATCTGCTTCCATCACCCGTGCTTGAAGCAGTAACTCATCAGTGTGAGCGAAGTTGTTCCTATCTCCTTTTACTGACGATCTCAAACCCACGTTCCACCGTTACCACGAGGACCAGTTTTTCCTTATTCTCTCAAAGTTACTTGTGCTTCACAGCACATGTAATAAATTTACTCTAAAACCTCTCCGATCTTAGGAGAAAGAGTTCAGCCCTGCTCTTGCTGAATGGGAGAGACCAGAATTTCATTTATTTATTTTTAAATTTTTTATAGGGATACAGCGCAGAGTAGGCCCTCTGGCCTATCAAAGCGTGCCGCCCAGCAATCCCCTGATTTAATTCTAGCTTAATCATGGGACAATTCACAGTGACCAATTAACCTACCAACAGATACACCTTTGGACTGTAGGGGAAACCACAGCACAAGGGAAACCCACGCGGTCCCAGGGAGAACACACAAACTCCTTACAGGCAGCGGCCTCTTCAGTTCCAGGAACTGAACACAGGCATCCGCTACTGTAAAGCGTCGTGCTAACTACCACGCCACCACGCCACCATGCCGCCCATGGTGGGAGAGAGTCCCAGGTTTCTACCCGCAATGTGTATGTAAGTTTCAGCATTGACATGTAGCAAACCTGCCTGCAGCAAATATGCTACCTTTTGTTTTTCTGCTTGTCTCTGCAGAAGGTACACAGGAGGATGTGACACTGATGACAATGGTCGGAAGTGTTGTTAAGGGATTATTGATAAAATACTGGATCTGCTTCTGCACAGCCATGTTCTTCATCGTTAGCTTCAATGGCAGAGTTGTGGTCTACAAGATTCTCTACATCAAGCTGTTCCTTTTCAGCGTGGCTTTATATCAGGTAGGTCCATGCTCAGCACCTCTACACAACACAAAGAAAGGTTCCAGCTCACTCCAGTCACAATGGTGGTCAGATCAGACTTCCCAAACAATAAAATCTATTCCCGAGCATAGAACCAAGTACTTAAACCATTCCTGGAATAATCATTACAAACACTGAGACCAGGGAACGCTTTTTTGGACTTAACCAGTACCTGGCCTGACGGGTTATTATAATTGATTCAATACTATTCCAGTAATTATTAGATTGGTATAAATCAGTCATTCACAAAGAATGCTGAGGAAAGAGTTACTGGGTTATCAAGGATATAGACACTTACAACACATACATAATGCTTCAGTAACTCAGCAGGTCTGGCAACATGTATGGAAAGGAATAACGCGATCAATAAAGAAAGGGTAGATAGATTATGAAAATTATTCTGGTTTCTTCACCCTTCCTCTCCAGACTTGGTTACATGATATAAAAATGGATAGTCATTTTTTTTATAATTATATAAAGTGGAAAATGGTGGCCGAAGTGAATGCAGGTCCCTTGGAGGACGAGAAGGGGGAATTAATATTGGGCAATGAGGAAATGGCCGAGGCTTTGAATGACTATTTTGTGTCAGTCTTCATGGTGGAGGGCATGTCTAACATGCCAAAAGGAAATGATATGAATACGATGGGAGGTGAGGACTTTGATACAACAGTTATCACTAAAGAGGTAGTGCTGAGCAAACTTGTGGGCCAAAAGAAAGACAAGTCCCCTGGTCCTGATGGACTGCATCCCAAGGTACTGAAAGAAGTGGCAGAGGTTATAGTAGAGGCTTTGGTTTACTAAAATTCTCTGGACTCTGAATTGGAAGAAGGTGAATGTCATGCCAATGTTCAAAAAAGGATGTAGTCAAAAGGCAGGTAACTATAGGTCAGTTAGTTTAACATCTGTAGTTAGGAAAATGTTTGAAGCAATCATTAAAGAAGAAATAGCGAGGCAGATGCAACATGGATTCAGCAAAGGCCAGTCCTGTTTGACAAACTTACTGGAGTTCTTTGGGGATATAACAAGTGCACTGGATAGAGGGGAACGGATGGATGTTATTTACTTGGATTTCCAGAAGGCCTTCGGTAAGGTGCTACATAAAAGTCTTATCCATAATGAAACACCCCAGATTCCTTGGCTATGTGTCTAGGGAAGACAATCTCCGGCCCCACCAAACGTGTGAGTTTGAGGTGCGAGTCCCCTCCCCAAACCCCCTGTTTGTGTGGATGCTGTGTAATTCGCTTCCCTGTTACAAATTAATGCCCCGAAATAATGGACAGTACATCACATATGATTAAAGGAATTATATTTATGAATCTTAACTGAAGGGTTAGTAAAGAATAACAAAAAAAGGCCCATTCTAATGAAACAGTCAAATGTGCACAAGTTGGAGCTCATCTTGAACTTCCCTGTCACTCACGCACTGGGCCCTTGGTCAACGTGAAAGCACACACCACCTTCGGAATGTCGCTCGCAATCCATCTTGAACAAACGGGTCTCCCACCAGATTGTATGCTATGACCGGTTTTCCCCAGTGTCTTCTCTCTTCATCTCCTCTTGAACAAAAGCCCAAGACCAACCTTGTATCTCACCAAGAAAACCTCCCCGCTAATTGGATGGCACACATTCCACAACATCCCTTATCTTCAACAATAACCCAGGCAGGCTGAAAGCAGAACAAACAGCTCTTACAGAGCTGCTGAATGAAATACCTGCAGCATAACAGTAAAGATGTGAACCAGGGCACTACAATAAGATAAAGATGCATAGAGTTGGGGGTGATGTATTAGCATGGATGGAGAATTGGTTAACAAACAGAAAGCAGAGAGTTGGGATACATGCGTGTTACTCTGGTTGGCAATCAGTGGTGAGCAGTGTGCCGCAGAGGTCAGTGCTGGGCTCGCAATTGTTCACGATATACATTAACAATCTGGAAGAGGGGACCCAGTGTAGTGTATCTAAGTTTGCTGATGATACTAAATTGAGTGGAAAAGCAAATTGTGAAGATACAGAGAGTCTGCAGAGAGATATAGATAGGTTAGGTGTGTGGGCAAGGGTCTGGAAGATGGAGTACAATGTTGGTAAATGTGAGGTCATCCACTTTGGAATGAAAAATGGAAGATCAGATTGTTATTTAAATGGCAAAAAAATGCAGGATGCTGCAATACAGAAGCACTTGGGATTGCTTGTGCATGAATTGCAAAAGGTTGGTTTGCAGGTGCAGCAGGCTATCAAAAAGTAAATGGAATGTTGGCCTTCACTGCAAGAGGAATTGAATTTAAGAGCAGGGGGGTTATGCTGCACTGTACAGGGTACTGGTGAGGCCAGATCAGGAGTATTGCATGCAGTTCTCCTTACTTGAGGAAGGATATACTGGCTTTGCAGGCGGTGCAGCGGAGGTTCACCAGGTTGATTCCAGAGATGAGGGGGTTAGACTATGAGGAGAGGTTGAGTCTCCAGGGACTGTAGTCACTGGAATTCAGAAGGATGAGGGGCGATCTTATAGGAGCATATAAAATTAGGAATGGGATAGATAAGATAGAGGCAAGAAAGTTGTTTCCACTGGTAGGTGAGACTAGAACTAGGGGAAATAACCTCAAGCTTCAGAGGAATAAATTTAGGATGGAGATGAGGAGGAACTACTTTTCCCAAAGGGTGGTGAATCTGTGGAATTCTCTGCCCAATGAAGCAGTGGAGGCTGCCTCAGTAAATATATTTAAGACAAGGTTGGATAAATTTTTGCATAGTAGGGGAATTAAGGATTATGGGGAAAAGGCAGGTAGATGGAGATGAGTCCATGATCAGATTATTGAATGGCAGAGCAGGCTCGACGGGCCAGATGGCCTACTTCTGCTCCTGTTTCTTTTGTTCGTATGTTCTTATGAGTCGATTTTTCGGGCCTTCACCGGAGTCTCATTCTGAAATGTCAATTCTATTTTGTGTTCTGTGGATGCTGCCTGACCTGCTGAGTTCCTCCAGCATTTTGCATGTGTTCATCTGGATTTCCAGCATCTGCAGAATCTGTTGTGTTTCCAGACACAGGCAGTAAACCCAGCCATGGCGGGGTGGGGGGGGGGGGTTGGGGGTAGTTACTAAGTGAGACCGCAGGGGAAATGGATAGCATCAACAGTGACACACTCAGTTACGAATGGCTTTGGGGATGGGGTTGGTGAGGGGGATGGAGAGGGAGGTGAGGGGGATGGAGAGGGAGGTGAGGAGGGTTAGTGAGGGATGATTTGCCACAGCTCACCCACTGTAATTTATTCCCTCGTGTGGATGACAGATACATTATGACTGGTGGCGCCGGATCCTGAGGTACTTCTGGATTGCTGTTGTGTCTTATTCAATGGCAGTGCTCATCGCCATCTACATATACCAGTTTAAGACAGTATCCTGGCTCTTTCAGCGAACAATGGGAATGTCCGAGGACAGGTAGAGGACTAATCTTCCTTTATCTTATGCATGAAGTTGATATTGAAGTAGTTCAGTTCAGATGCTCGGTCCTTTTCTGCTAGGATTCCCCAAAAATTTTTCCCTTTTCTCTGCTCTCTTTAGCAGTTAAGATCCACCTACCTTTTTGGTTAAGCCTTGGGCCCTTGCTGGATCCTCATTCTGTAAAAACCTTACTAGTCATTGAAGTGCTGACTGTCAGGTTAAAGGTGCTTTATAAATGTACTGAAGAGAGCTCGCACATTGGTGGCTGCGGTGATCTGTCCCATTGCAGCCTCACAGGTGGTCTGGGTGGTGTTGGACTGCTGGGGTGGAATGGGGTGTCCAGGCACTGGACCCCCATCTCATCACACTGAGAACACCGATGCTGGAATCCAGAACAGCAACAACCTGCTGGTGGAACTCAGTGGGTCGAGCAGCACCTGTGGGTTGGATGGAGAGGAATGAATTGTCATCGCTTTGGGTCAAAGCTGCAACCTGGAGTCCAGCAGAGCTGGCTGCCTGTTGGTTTCAGAGTCCGTACGATGTTTGGTAATGAGAAAGTACTCAGCAGGATTTAGAGACCTAACTCGACTCCATTCCACGGCTTGCTCATGAACACCAGCACGTTGACTTTGGAAGGTCTTGCATTTCTGAAGCACCTTCAGCTTGGCATGTACTGTCTATGACGGGTTTGAATTGTTGAGAAACGTGAGTCTTGTTCCATTTTCAGTTTGAAGGACCTGGGGTTGGAGCAGTATGATACGGCCGAACTGTTTGCTAGTATCCTTCTTCCTTCAGCCTTCCTCCTGGCCTGCATCCTCCAGCTTCATTACTTCCACAATCCATTCCTCAGCCTGACTGATTTAAGGCATGTCAGTCCCAGCCAAGATAACATCATCTGCAGGTACTGTACATTTCTTCAGATCTTTGCTTGTGTATCAGCAATTGGTTTATTGTTATTACGTGCACTGAGGTACAGTGAATAATATCATTTTGCATGCCATCCATTACATCTTATCAGTACATCGAGGTAGCACAAATAACAGAATGCAGAATGAAGAGTGTCCATTTACAGAGAAACTGCATGGAGACAGACAACAAGGTGCAAGGGAATGACAAGGTAGATTGTGAGGTCAAGAGTCCATCTTGTTGTACAAAATATGGTACGGTACAACACTGTAGCGTAATGTTATTACAGTGCCGCTGACCACCAGATGGGGTTCAATTCCCACTGCTGCCTACAAGGAGTTTGTACGTTCTCTCCATGACCACATGGGTTTCCTCTGGGTGCTCCAGCTTCCTCCCACATTACAAAAAACTATGGTCAGGGTTAGTGAGTTGTGGGCATGCTATGTTGGCCCAGAGGTATGGCGATACTTGTGGGCTGCCCAACACAATCCTTGCTGATCTGATTTGGCGCAAACAAAGCATTTCACTTTGTGTCTTAATATATGTGCGATAAATAAAGCTAATGGTAAAAAAAAGGTCCATTCAGTAGTCAGTGGGAGAGAAGCTATCCTTGAATCTAATGGTGCATGTTTTTTTTGGCTTTTCTGCCTCTGAGGAGGGATCTTTGATTAAACTGGCTCCTTTGATTAAAAAGGCAAGAAAAAGTGAAGAGTCCATGGAGGGGAGGGTTATTTTAGAGTTGTACACAACTCTCTGCAACTTCCTATGGTTTTGGGTAGGACAGTTGCCATACCAAGCCTTGATGTGTCCATATTGGTGATGGTCAGTGGATACATGCTAAATTTCTTTGGGCTCTGGAGGAACTAGAGATGCAAATGTGCTTTCTTAGCTATGGTGTCCATAAGTTTAGGCCAGGATGGGCTATTGGTGATGTTTACACTTAGGAACTCGAAACTGTCAGACCACTCTACCTCAACATGATTGACACATCTTTATATTTGCTTAGTTAGGACAGTAGGGATGCCAGGTTGGATAGTTGAATGCTCCTCTTGCAGGACGTGGGAAGATAGGGAGACGTCCAGTGTCCCTGACGACTACATCTGTGGGAAATGCATCCAGCCATAACTTCTAATAATCTGCACTAAGGAGTTGGAGGTGGAACTGAATGAACTCCAGATCATTCGAGAGGCTGGGTGAGTGATAGATAGGACGTATAGAGAGGTAGTTACACCCAAGGTGCTTGACACAGGAAATTGGGTGACGGTCAGGAAAGGAAAAGGGGTTACACAGTCATCCTGTGCTCATCCCATCAACCAAAGGTGTACCATTTTGGACACTGTCGGGTGAGATGACCTAGCTGAGGATGTTTCTGGCACTGAGTCTGGCTCTGTGACTCAGAAGGGAAGGGGAGAGAAGAGGCGAGCTATGGTGATAGGAGAGTCATTAGTTAGGGGGACAGAAAGGAGGTTTTGTGGATGAGAAAGAGAGTACCAGCTGGTATGTTGCCCCTGGATGCCAGCGTCTAAGACATCTCAGATCAAGTCCCCAGTATTCTTAAGTAGGAGAGTGAGCAGCTAGAGGTCATGGTCCACGTAGGAATCAATGACATAGGTAGGAAGATTGAGGAGGTTCTGCAAATGGAGTTCAGAGAGTTACGTGCAAAGTTAAGGATATCCAGGGTTGTGATTTCAAGATTGCTACCCATACCATGTGCTAGTAAGCCTAGAAATAGGAAGGTCATGCAGTTAACACATGGCTAAGGAGTTGGTGTAGGAGTGAGGGCCTCAGATATTTGGATGATTGGGCTCTTTTCCAGGGAAGGTGAGACCTATTCAGAAAAGATGACTTGCACCTGAACTGGAGAGGGACTAAGATCCTAGCGGGAAGGTTTGCTAGTACTGCGGTGGGGAGGGGTGAAGGGTTAAACTAGAGTTGCAGGGGATGGGAACCAAAGTGCCAGAACAGTTAGTGGAGCGGTTGTAGAGACAGATGTTGGTAAGGCCTCAGTCAAAGTCAGGAATCAAAAGGTTGAGCATGGTGTGACTAGTGTCCCGAGCTGTGTATACTGTATTTCTTTTTTTTTGGCGTGTGCCTGTGTGTGTGCGCGTCTGCGTGTCCATGTGTGCATCTGCGATGATGTCTTTTTCATGGCTTTTACAAGGCGCGGAGTGAGAGGGAGAGACTGTGTGGTGTGCTACTCCTCACACAGACATTTTCGCAGTATTTTCCCTTTATTTTACGAGGTTGAGTTGGGATCTCAACACTCAATCCGGCACGAATGGAAAGTGTACTTCAGGAGCAGACCCGACTGGTTTCGGACCCGGGAGCTCTGCTCCCGGGTCCGGCACCAATGTCATTGCGCCACCAGCCAGCCCAATGTGTGTACTGTATTTCAGTGCAAGAAGTATTATAGGAAAGGCAGGTGAGCTCAGGGCATGGGCTAACACATGGGATTATGATATTGTAGCCATTAGTGAGACTTGGTTGCAGGATGGGCAGGTCTGGCACCTCAGTATTCTGGGGTTGTGTTGTTTTAGATGTCACGGCACAGGAGGGGTTCAAGGAAAAGGGGTGGTGTTACTAGTCAGGGAAAATGTCACGGCAGTGCTAGTCAGGATAGACTGGAGAAGTTGTTTAGTGAGGCATTATAGGTGAAACTGAGGAATAAGAAAGGTTTGACCTGTAATATGGGGCTATATTACAGACCATCTAACAGATCACAGGATTTAGAGCAAAAAAATTGTATAGTGATTGCAGACTGTTGCAAGTGCAGCCCCCCGGCCACCCTCAGGGTCGCTCGGCTCGCTGCCGTCTAGGGAAACAGCCTCGGCCCCGCCAAACTGGGTAATTCGTTTGTGTGGATGCTGTGTGAGGTACCCCACCCCGCCCAAATAACAGACAATACACCAGATGCAATTAAATGATTTACAGTTTATAGATATTACTGGAACGATATAATTAAAAGAGAATAAAATATAAAAGGAAAATAAAAGGTGCCACACTTATCAAAGTTCAATCTCTTCGTGCACAAAAACCGTTGGAGCTCAAGGACCTTCTTCTTCACCCTGCGACCCCCCCCCCCCCGGACCACCTCGACCGGCCGCCTGGGACCAACAACGGTGGTCGACCAGACGCTCCATACGAGTCCGTCTCCGTCTCCGTCTCCTCTCCTCGCCGAACGTCCCGCTTGGGGTCCGACCCCGTTAGCGGACTCACAGCACCTGGTCCATCCTCTGTCTCGCTCTCCCGCCTTCTGCCCCAATCCCCCGCGCATACAGTATCTTCAAATACACCAAAACCATAACAACTATCCCAATTGGTTAATAGCACCCTCTTATCACCCTCTAAACCACAATAAGCTGCTAGCGCAAACTTTCTCAGCGTTAAAGCACAACAAAGCCGCATTCCCCAGATTAACATAACAAAAACGCCATTTTAATTAGCCTTCGCAGTAACATAAAAATCGAAACCCCCTTACACAAGAAACATAAGGTTGTTATAGCAGGTGATTTTAACTTTCCACATATTGACTAGGACTCCCATTTCCATAAAAGGATGAAATGGGATAGAGTTTGTCAAATGGGTTCAGGAAAATTTCCCTAATCAATATGCAGAAGTCCCAATGAGAGTGTGTGTGATACTTGATCTGCTGTTATGGAATGAGACAGAGCAGGTGACAGAAGCTTGTGTAGGGGACTCTTTACATCTAGTGATCAAAATGCCAAAATTTTAAAAGTAAATATGCAAAAGATAGGTCTAGTCTGTGGGTTGAGATTCTAAATTGGAGAAAGGCCAGTTTTGATGGCATCAGAAAGGATCTGGCAATTGTGGACTGGGATAAGCTATTTCCTGGCAACGATGTACATGGTAAGTGCGAGGCCTTCAGAAGGGAAATTTTGAGAGTACAAAGCTTGTATATGACTTTCAGAATAAAAGGTAAAGATAACAGGTTTAGGTAACTTTGGCTTTCAAGAGATATTGAGGCTCTGGTTAAGAAAAAAAAAGGTACATTGCAGGTATAGGCAGGTAGGAACAAATGGAGTGCTTATGGAATATAAGAAATACAAGAGAACACTTAAGAAAGAAATTAGGAAGGCTAAAAGAAGGCATGAGGTTGCCCTAGTAGACAAGGTGAAGGAGAATCCTAAGGGATTCTACAGATATGTTAAGAGTGAAAGGATTTCAAGGGACAAAATTGGTCCTTTGGAAGATCAAAATGGTAATCCATGTGTGGAGCCAAGAGATGGGGAAGACCTTAAATCAACTTTTTTGCTTTTGTTTTTACTCGGGAGATGAGAACCGAGTCTATAGAAGTGAGGCAAGGTAGCATCAAGTTCATGGACCCTATACAGATTACAGAGGAGGAGCTGTTTGCTGTCTTGAGGCAAATTAGAGTGGATAAATCCCCAGGACCTGACAAGGTGTTCCTTTGGACCCTGTAGGAGGCAGCTGCAGAAATTGCAGGGGCCCTAGTAGAGATATTAAAATCATCCTTAGCGACAGGTGAGGTACCAAAGGGTTGGAGGATAGCCAATGTTGTTCTGCTGCTTAAGAAAGGCTCTAAAAATGAACCAGGAAATTATAGGCCAGTGAGCCTGACATCAGTAGTGGGAAAGTTATTGGAAGGTATTCTAAGTGACCAGATATACAAGTATTTGGATAGGCATGGACTGATTTGGGATAGTCAGCAAGGCTTCCTACATGATAGACAATGTCTAACCGATCTCACAGATGAAGTTACCAGGAGAGTTGATGAAGACAAATCAGCAGATGTTGTCTACATAGACTTTAGCAAGGTATTTGACAAGGTCCCACATGGGAGGTTGGTCAAAATGTTTCAGTCGCTTGGCAATCAAGATGAGGTATCAAATTTGTCAGAAAAGCCAGAGGGTGGTAATAGATGGTTGCCTCTCTGACTGGAGGTCTGTGACTAGTGGAGTGCCGCAGGGATCGGTGCTGAGTCCTTTGTTGTTTCTCATCTATATCAATAATCTGGATAATAATGTGCTCAACTGGATCAGCAAATTTGTGGATGACACCAAGATTGGGGATTTGTGGATTCATTCACTGACATCTTTGGTGGAGGGGTGGTTGAGGCAGGTACAACTACAGGATTTAAAAAAAACATTTGTATAGATATATGGATAGGAAAGGGAAAAAGGACATGAGCCAAATGTAGGAAATTGGGATTAGTGTAGAGAGACACCTTGGTCAGCAAGGATGAGTTGAGCTGAAGGACATGTTTTCATGCTGTATGGCTCTATGGCACTCTAAAAGTTGACCATCACTTTGCCTCCATAGATAGCTGAGTTCTTACAGCAGTTTGTAATTTGTACATTAAATGTGCCAGGGTCATTGGTATTTGATGAGAAAGTACAGTATGCTGAAGCCCTTGAAAGGATGATTTAAATCCTGTGTTGATAAGTACATGGAAATAAAAGATTAAAAAGGATGAAAACACTTGGTTGAAATGATTCATGACTTTCCTCACAGTGTCAACTAAAAGGTAACTTCTAATCTCTTATATCTACACACTCTCCTGATTCCAAGCCAATGACATTCTTCAAGGCAGCACCTACAGTAACACAATGATCAAGGGGACTTCAACCTTCTGATAGGTAGGGTAAGCCAGATGGCCAAAACTTGGCTTGAAGGATGAGTTCATAGACTATATTCAGAATATTCATTTGGAACAATGCCAATGAGGGAACAATCTACCCTGCATCTTCTCTTATACTTCACGAAATAGAATTGCAGCAAGTTTATGATACAGAAGGAGGGCATTCAACCCATCACGTTGGTGTTGGTCAGTAAAGTAAAATCCTGTCTTTCAGTACTGGGACATGGCCCTGCAGGCTACAGTTCTTCAACTGCACATCAAAGCGTAATGAGAGAGAGCTATGGATGGTGGTGAACAGAGTATGGTCTAGAATTGACTCAGACTTACACTAGATGGCACAAACAAAGTCCAAAGGCAAAATCCCAAACCGTTGTACTAGAAATTAAACTCCTACGATTGAGCACTGAGTGCTCAACCATGTAGTCTTTAAGTACAGACTTTCCATGAGGAAATGCGGCAGGCAATAATTGGCAGTCTAAGTCTTAAAGGGACAGCAGCAACTAGCCATACCCCAGGGAACTGGAGTGCCAAAACTTGAATGCCTGTTGCTGTTCCATTGGGACCATGACGGAAACCTCATCCTATGGCTGGCTCCTAATGGCACAGGGTGATCAGGAAGGTCCTCTATCAAGCTAGGGTCCCGGATGTCCCATGAAGGAATCCAGCTTCTTTCTTTTGGGCCATATCCCTCCCGATCCATGAGATACTGTTCAAAAGTTGCCGGACTGTGTAGGTGTAACAATTCTGGGAGGCAGAGGAAGTTTGGGGTCTGGAGCCAAGGTGCTGGCACTCAAGGGCTTAAGGCTGGATATGTAGAATGTGGGGTGAATCTGCATAGAATTTGGGAGCTGGAGACGATAGATAACTGGGTTGACGTGTTGTGGGATTTTGAACATACTGATGTAATGAGGCCCAATTTTCTGGATTCAACTTTCATAAGAATATCTCTAGTTGAGAGCCAGACTCGCTGACTGGAAAGAAGTGCTGGTCCCTGTCTTCTCTGGCAGTTGGCCTGGTCTTCCTGTTGCCGCGAATTGGCCAACAACATCTCTCTCACCTTAACCCATTTTTGGTGACACCTTTGGACCAGTTGGTCCCCACCTCTGGTTCTTGTTCCGGGAACAGCAGAGGACGGTACCCAAATTAGCATTCAAAAGGGGTCTTCCAGATAGACGAACACTGAAGTATGTTTTGCGTAAGCTCCACCCAGATCCGTTTGTTACTCCAAGTGGTAGAGTTCTCCGAAGCTAGACATATGAGTCTAGGTCCTGGTTGACTCTCTCCATTTGCCCATTGTTCTGCGGATGGAACCCAGACAATGGACCAGCAGAGGCCCCAGTGAGCTCACAAGAGGCCTGCCAAAACCTAGAGGTAAACTGGGGACCGTGAGTTTAGCCAATGTCTGGGGAGAATCCTGAAGACATGCTGTAACATGAGCTTGGTGGTGTCCGAAGCCGATGGTAATTTGGAAAGGGGTACGAAGCAGCAGGCCTTGGATAATCGGTCTATGTCCACCATGATTACTGTATCATACTGAGATACCAGAAGTCCACTGACAAAGTCCATAGAGATATGGGACCAAGGGTGAGTAGGAAAGGGGAGAGGTCGAAGCAGACCTTGAGGATGTGCTCGGAGTTCTTTATTTTGTGTGCAGACATCACACTCATTGCCGGATATCTTTAGTCATACCTGGCCACCAGTAATGCCTCTTGACAAACTCTAGGCTACTACTGCATGCCCGGCTCCTGGTGTTACAGTTTACAGTTACCGTTCTATAGATTTTCTAAGTATACCCACAGAAAAAGAATCTCAGGGTTCTATGTGGTGACACGTATGTACTCTGATAATAAGTTTTACTTTGAACGGTGATCTTATTTATCCTCCCAAAGTCAGTGCCTTGCCTTAGTCCAGCATCTATTTTTGTGACGAAGAAAAACCGGTCCCAGTGGGAGATGTGAATGGTTGAATAAACCAGATGCCAGACCTTCTTGGATGTAGTCCTCCATGGCTTTTCTCTGGGGCTGATAGAGCTGTCCCTTGATGAGGACAAGTACCCGGAAGCAGTTCGATGGTGCAGTCATAGTCCCAGTGAGGTGGTAGAGTGGTGGCCTTCTTCTTGTTGAAGACCTCCAGCAGGTCTGAATATTCTGGAGGTACTCAAGATGCACTGGTGTTGGAGGTGGAACGTTCAACAGGTATATTCGGGAAGCATGGTGGTGGCAGTCTCGGAAATTATTTCAGGAGGTAACTCAGAAGGACCCCCTTTTAGAGGCATTTCTTTTGGCACTGGTTTGACCAGCCCAGAACAACCCCAGTAGTCCAATTGACTCCAGGGTCGTGGGATGAGCCAGAACAAGTGGTATTTCTGGGGAGCAAATGAGGTGAAGCTGGATTGATTCCACATGCTGGCAAAGCTTGAGCTTAAACAAGGATGTGTGGTGGTTAACCTGCCCTGGCACCAAAAGTCTCCCATCCAGGGTCGTGGCAACGAGCCACTAGTTGACATGTGAAAGGGGAATTTTCAATCTTTTGGCCAGTCCAAGGCCCAAACTACCCCCACCCCTGCACTGGAGTCAATAAAGGCATCTAGGGGATGTTTTCCCCATGAAGGTGACACGGGGAACACTATCTGGAGGGAGCTGAACCAGGAGTGAGGCTAGCAACTGTCACAGCCCTCCCTATGCTGGACAGTACTGGGAATTTCCCAGCGGCTTGGGACAAGAAGTCCAATAATGCCTGGGCTCTCCACAGTAAATGCAGCACCTCTCCCTTCTTGTCTCTATTTCACCTCGAGAGAGCATGGTCCGGTGTATTTGCATAGGCTCCTCAGAGGCTGGGATTGGCCCGGGGAATAGGAGAGGACAGAGGATAGTCAAGAGGAGAATCATTTTGGAATAATGCCCTTCGTCTGTCCCTTCTCCTTTCTGTTAATTGGTTATTGAGTCAATTTGTCTTTCTTTCTTTCTTTATCAATCTTTTTATTATTTAAAAGAAGTACATATATCCAAACAAGATGAGGATTATCTCAGATATCTATATCAATAACAATACATATAAAAGGTAACATAAACATTATCAAGATCATACATTCTCTATAAACAAAAACAAAAAATAATAAAAAAGAAAAAAATAAAAGAAAAAAAGGGGGACTGGGCAGCCCATATTGAGAGTAAAGTAAGAAAAAAGAAAGACTTTCTGATCAAATCCAAAGTTTTGAGAGAGTAACTGGGAGAGCAATAAATCAAACCATATGAAAATATTGAATAAAAGGTCTCCAGGTTTCTTCAAATTTAAAGGATGTATCAAATGTCCAACTTCTTATTTTCTCTAAACTTAGACAGGACATAATGGAGGAAAGCCAGTAGAAAACAGTAGGTGAATTAGAGTCCTTCCACTTAAGCAAAATGGCTCTCCTAACCAATAAAGTTGTAAATGCTGTCATCCGTTGAGCGGAAACAGGAACATATCCTGCTTCCAGTGGAATGATCCCAAAAATTGCTGTAGATAAATTTGGTTGTAGGTCCAAATTCAAAACTTTTGGTAAAGTTTTAAAGACATCTTTCCAAAAATTATCTATCTTGATACAAGACCAAAACATATGAGTTAAAGTAGCCACCTCAATATTACATCTGTCACAAATAGGATTAATATTAGGAGAAATATGGGCTAATTTATCCTTTGACATATGTGCCCGGTGTACTATCTTGAACAGTATCAAGGAATGACGGGCACAAATGGATGAGGTATTTACCAAATGAAAAGTTTTATCCCATTGATTATCTGAAAGTGACTCTCAAAATTCCAATTCCCACTCACCTTTAATCTATTTCTTCTATGTTATCTATATTTTCTGAATTTAGTAGGTTTTCTGGATATAAATCAAATTTGCACAAAAGTGAGTTATTTCCTCTTAATAACTACTTGGATCAATACGATCAAATTCCTTTTAGTATTGCTAAAAATAACTTTACTTATCTTGGTATTAAAATTACCAAAAATTTTCAGGATCTGTATAAATATAACTTCCTTCCATTAATTGAATACATGCAACAAATACTTTCTAAATGGTCTCCTATGACATTATCTTTAATTGGTTGAATTAATGCTATTAAAATGATAGTGCTACCGAAGTTCTTATATGTGTTCCAAGCAATCCCTTCTTTGTTCTGAAACTGTTTTTGATAGAACAGACTCTAAAATTTTATCTTATATTTGGAATAATAAAAATCCTAGATTGAGTAAACCTCTATTGCAGAAATTAAAAAAGCATGGTGGTATGGCTTTGCCAAATTTTAGAATGTATCATTGGACAATTAATATTCAATATATTTCATTTTGGATTCATTATTCAGACAAACATGATTGTCCTTTATGGGTGGATTTGGAGAAAAACTCGGTGAAGGGGTATTCTTTGGCCTCTTTACTGGGAGCTCCTCTTCCTTTTTTGCTTTCTAAGATTGGTAGTCGAGACCTCAATCCCATTATTACACATACATTAAGAATTTGGTTTCAGTTTCGTAGATTTTTGAGTTTAATAACTTTGTTCTTTCTAGTGAAATCCATCTTAATAATTTTTTTAAACCATCAATTTCCAATCAGACCTTTTTAACTTGGAAAACCAAAGGAATAATAACTTTTTTGGATTTGTTTATGGAGGATAGTTTAATGTCTTTCACTCAGTGGACAAATGTGATTTATCTAATGCTCACTTTTTTAGATATTTACAAATTAGGAATTTTTTACATAGTTTACTTCCAAATTTTCCCTCTGCTTATCCACCCAATATGATAGATACTCTTTTTCAGGTTAAACCATCTCAAGAAGGACTGATGGCTATAATTTATAAATGGTTATTGAATTTGCGAAAGGTATCTAACGATGAAATTAAAGGTGCGTGAGTCAATTTGTCAAGTCTATAAGACTCTCTAGATTAGTGATTCCCAACTTCTTTTAGCCCAATGCCCCCCTAAAGCACCTTCATACTTGCCAACTAGGCACAATATACTTTCCGGCACCCCCATAGTGTAAAAACATGTCTACCATCTTCTAGTATGAGAAAAACGATTCTACTTTAAATTTTTATTTATACAGCAGCTTCAATATCAATATGAGCTTGATGGTATTTAACAAGAGTCGAAATATCTGGTTCAAGTTCAAGTTGTGACAGCAAAAGCCTTAATTCCCCATGTGTAACAATGTCCAAGTGGTTTCTGTTTTTTGTGAGTATGTGGTTGGCTGTACTGAAGCCTCTTTCAACAAGGTAGGAGGTTGGAAATGTAATGAAGAGCAGTTTGACTCTTGTCCAAAGGCCAGGAAACTTCATATGACAATGTAGTCGCATACCACAAAAGCAGACATCTTTGAAAAGCATTTTTGCTTCTTCAGAATTAGAATCAGGTTTATTATCATCGGAATGTGTCATGGAAGTTGTTAATTTAGCAGCAGCAGTTCAATGTAATAGATAGTATAGAAGAAAAATAATAATAAATCAATCAATTACAGTATACGTATATTGAATAGATTAAAAATCATGCAAAAAAACAGAAATAATATATATTAATAACCCTTGAGGTAGTGTTCAAGGGTTCAATGTCCATTTAGGAATTGGATGGCAGAGGGGAAGAAGCTGTTTCTGAATCACTGAGTGTGTACCTTCAGGCTTCTGTACCTCCTTCCTGATGGTAACAGTGAGAGAAGGGCATGCCCTGGGTGCTGGAGGTCCTTAATAATGGACGCTGCCTTTCTGAGACACCGCTCCTTGGAGATGTCTTCGGTACTTTGTAGGCTAGTGCCCAAGATGGAGTTGACTAGATTTACGACCCTCTGCAGCCTCTTTCAGTCCTGTGCAGTAGCACCCGCTCCCCCATACCAGACAGTGATGTAGCCTGTCAGAATGCTCTCCACAGTACATCTGTATAATTTTTTGAGTGTCTTTGTTGACATACCAAATCTCTTCAAACTCCTAATGGAGTATAGTCGCTGTCTTGCCTTTTTTATAATTGCATCGATATGTTGGGACTAGGTTAGGTCATCAGCGATCTTGATACCCAGGAACTTCAAACTGCTCACTCTCTCCACTTCTGATCCTTCTATGAGGATTGGTATGTGTTCCTTTGTCTTACCCTTCCTGAACTCCACAATCAGCTCTTTTGTCTTACTGATGTTGAGTGCCAGGTTGTTGCTGTGGCACCATTCCACTAGTTGGCATATCTCACTCCTGTATGCCCTCTCGTCACCACCTGAGATTCTACCAACGATGGTTGTATCGTCAGCAAATTTATAGATGGTATTTGAGCTATGCCTAGCCACACAGTCATGTGTATATAGAGAGTAGAGCAGTGGGCTAAGCACACACCCCCAAGATGCACCAGTGTTGATCGTCAGCGAGGAGGAAATGTTATCACCAATCCATACAGATTGTGGTCTTCCAGTTAGGAAGTTGAGGATTCAATTGCAGAGGGAGATCCAGAGGCCCAGGATTTGTAACTTCTCAATCAGGTTTGTGGGAATGATGGTATTAGCTATAGTTGGTGAACAGCATCCTAACATAGCTGTTTGTGTTGTCCAGGTGGTTAAAGCTGTGTGAAGGGCCATTGAGATTGCGTCTGCCGTTGACCTATTGTGGAGATAGGCAAATTGTAATGGGTCCGGATCCTTGCTGAGGAAGGAGTTCAGTCTAGTCATGACAAACCTCTCAAAGCATTTCATCACTGTAGATGTGAGTACTACTGGGTGATATTTATTAAGGCAGCTCACATTATTCTTCTTAGGCACTGGTATAATTGTTGCCTTTTTGAAGCAAGTGGGAACTTCCTCCCGTAGTAATGAGAGGTTGAAAATGTCCTTGAATGCTCCCGTTAGTTGGTTGGCACAGGTTTTCAGAGCCTTACCAGGTACTCCATCTGGACCTTCCACCTTGAGAGGGTTCACTCTCTTTAATGACAGCCTAACATCGGCCTCTGAGGCAGATATTACAGGGTCATCAGGTGCAGCAGGGATCTTCACAGATATTGTTGTGTTCTCCCTTTCAAAGTGTGCAGAAGAAGGCGTTGAGTTCATCTGGTAGTGAAGCGTCACTGCCATTCATGCTAATGGGTTTCACTTTGTAGGAAGTAATTTCTTGCAAACCCTGCCAGAGTTGTCGTACATCTGATGTCACCTCCAACCTCATTCAAAATTGCCTCTTCGCACTTGAAAAAGCCCTCCGCAAATCATACCTCATTTTCTGGTACAGGCCTGGGTCGCCAGACTTGAATGCCACAGATCTAGCCTTCAGCAGATAACATATCCCCTTGGTTCATCCACGGCTTTTGGTTTGGGACTGTACAGTAAGTCTTTGTGGGCACACACTCATCCACACAGGTTTTAATGAAGTCGGTAACAACTGCAGCATACTCATCCAGGTTCAAAGATGAATCCCTGAATACATTCCAGTCCACCGATTCAAAGCAGTCCTGTAGGTGCTCCTGTGCTTCCCTTGTCCATACCTTCTTGGTCCTCACTGCTGGTGCTGCAGTCTTCAGTCTCTGCCTATACTCAGGGAGTAGAAGTACAGCCAGGTGATTAAGACTTTCCAAAGTGAGGGTGTGGAATATCATGGTAGGCATTCTTGATGGTGGTGTAACAGTGGTCCAGTGTGTTGTTTCCGCTGGTATTGCAAGTAACCTGTTGATGGTAATTGCTTAGTGATATTTTCAGACTGGCCTAGTTAAAATCGATGGTGAAGGCATTAGTGTGTGCTGTTTCATGCTTGTTGATCCCATTGCTCAGATCATCTAAAGCCTGATTGACATTGGCCTGAGATGGAATGTATCTGTCTGTCTCGGTACCATATCCGATGCGGATGTTGGTGACCATGGTTTTCCATATAGATCTATCCTTCGTTCTTTGGATGACTTCCATTTCCTCGATGTGTAGCCACCTGGCTATGCTTTTGATGAACATAAGCCGAGGTCTTCCTCTAGGTTTGCTCCCCTCAATCTTTCCAGAGAGCATGAGTTTTTCTAGCTCATCTTTCCGCATGATGTGTCCTTGGAATCTGAGTTGTCTTTCTCTTATTGTTGGTACGAGTGAGCGAACTGCTTGGGCTCTTCTGAGAACTTCTTCATTTGATGTGTGTGTGGTCCATGATATTTTTAACATTCTCCTGTAGAACCATAACTCAGCTGCTTCTAGTCTCTTTCTATTGCTGGGGAAATGGTCCAGCATTCACTTCCATAAGTCAGGATAGAATAAATGTAGCACTGCAGTATTCTGTTTTTAGTGTACATGTTCATCTTTCTGTCTGTTAATATGGTCTTCATTTTTTGGAAAGCTTCTTTCGCCATTGCTATTCTGTGTTCGATATCTATGGTCACACCTGCCATTACTTGTTATTAGGCTGCCAAGATATCTGAATTTGTTGGCTTGTTTGATGTTTGTATTTCCGATCTTGATCACACATTGTGGGATGTTTGTCTTTCTGGAGATGACCATGCTATCTGTTTTCTCAGTGTTGATTGAGAGGCCTCTGCGATTACTTTCTGCTGCCACTATAGTGAGTAGTTCTTGAAGTTTTGTTTCTGAGTCAGCTATTAGTACAATGTCATCAGCATATCTCTTGTTATTTATATTATGGCCTCCAATTGTGAATCCTTTGATGTCTTTGATACTTCGCAAGATATTTTCACAATACAGGTTGAATAAGTCTGGTGAAAAGACACAACCTTGCCTGACTCCTCTCATGATATTTACATACTCACTCACTTCTCCTTCTATTCTGATGGATGCTGTCCGGTCCCAGTATAAGTTTCTTAAGAAATGTATATCTTTCCCATCTATGTCAAGATCTTGAACCATATCCAGAAGATATGGTGGAATGTATACTGCTACCAAAATGACCCTGGAGAACTCTCATGGTAGGTAAAAAGGATGGCACTTTACTGCTAGAATTTCCAGGTCTGGTGAGCAGAATTGGGACAGCACTGATATATTTGTGCACCAAGAAGAATTTATCATGAGGCATATTCCTCCACCTCTGCTTTTGAGAGACTCTATAGATTTATCTTGACAGCGTATAGTAAACCTGTCGATCTGAATCGCTGCATCCGGTACAGAAAGGGTTAACCAGTATTCTGTGAAACAAAGTACACACATGGTCCTAATATCCCTCTGATTCAGCACCCTGGCTCTGAGATCATTGATCTTATTCACCAGACTCATCACACTGAATTTCAATTTTTTCGCTTGCAAGTTTTCTTCCTGTTCTTCCACTCTGCAAAGAAATGGGTTAATTCCCCAGTCCGAAATTTCCAGATTGTTCACATCCTTGATTGAAACTATAAATTACAATAAGAAGTACACATAAATAAAGAAAATTAAATTAATTTAGTAGAGCAAAAAGAAAGGCTGCAGACTTCCCCAGCAGAACCAGTCATCTCATGTTTCACGTGGCCGTATGATTCCTAGATATCCGTGTGATCACTTCTGCTCTGGAATCTTCACAGGCTCGCTAAGACCGATAGTAAGCGTAATCCTGGGAGCTGTATTGGCTTTAAAAAGTCTGTTATTGGACATACTTGGAATGAAGCATTTTTATTGCCTATCTGTGTACCATGGGGAAATAGACAAGATGTTGCCTTTTGTTTCAAATTATTACACTTGGAGTCCTTGACAACTGGCTAGATGGCTGATCCATTGCCTGTTTAAGAGGCTCATACTTTATTGGAGGGATTGGGCTTCTTCTGGCTCTAGATTGGTTTTGTAGGAATTCCCAAGGTTTGGCAAACACCTTGCACAGATCACAGCATCTGAGATTGAAGTCCAGTCATAATCTGAAAATTATTATTGGACCACAGCTTTTATGTGTTAATAAGACCCTCACCTGGTGAGGATCTCGTGCCTGATTAAATTACAAGATGCAAGAGAGTAGCAATAGATGGTTGCCTCTCTGACTGGAGGCCTATGACAAATGGTGTGCCACAGGGACCAGTGCTGGGCCTACTATTGCTTGTCAGTGATCTGCGTGATAATGCGATTAGCAGGATAAACAAATTTGCGGGTAACACCAAGATTGGGGGTGTAGTGGAGATCAAGGGAGGCTATCACAGCTTGAAGCAGGATCTGAACAAGCTAGAGAAATGGACTGAAAAACGACAGATGAAATTTAATGCAGACAAGTGTGAGGTGTTAGACTCTGGAGGACAAACCAGGGTAGGAGTTACAAAGTGTGTGGTACGGCACTGAGGCACACTAGAACAGAGGGATCTGGGAATACAGATTCATAATTCCTTGAAAGGGAAATCACAAGTAGATAGGATCATAAAGAGAGTTTTTGGTACATTGGCCTTTATAAATCAAAATATTAAGTACAGGAGTTGGGATGTTATGTTGAAATTGTATAAGGCATAGGTGAGGCCTAATTGGAGTACTGTGTGCAGTTCTGGTCACCCATCTAATAAGAATGAAAGAGTGCAGAGAAATTTTACAAAGATGCTGCCAGGACTTGAGGACTTGAATTATAGGGAAAAGTTAAACAGGTTAGAACTTTATTCCCAAGCCATAGGAGCTTTAATAGAGGTATACAAAATAATGATGGTATAGATAGGGTAAATGAAAGCAGGATTTTTCCGCCGAGGTTGGGTGAGACTAGAACTAGAGATTATAGGTTAAGGGTAAAAGATGAGCTGTTTAAGGGGAACATGAGGGGGAACTTCTTCACTCAAAGGGTGCTGAGAGTGTGGAGTGAGCTGCTAGTGAAAGTGGTGGATTTGGGTTCAATTTCAACATTAAAGAGAAATTTAGATAGGTACATGGGCAGGAGGGGTATGGAGGACTATGGCCCGGGTGCAGGTCGATGGGTCTAGACATAGACTGGGTGGACTCTATAAGAGTGAGCATACAGTAAATACATTGTCTGATATTAACTCCTTCACATGATGCACCTGGGTAGGAGGTGGGGTAGTTCAAAGATGAACAGGTATGTCATGCCAACATGCTGACTAACAGCAAATCCCATCTCACCATCGGGTCATTGTCACAGGGCTGGCTCTGGTTGTATGCTGTCTGCTCTTTGCTCCATTACAAGAGTTGCTGTTCTTCAACAGTCGTGAAACACTTTGGAAAGAGAGGGAGGTTCTGAATGATACTGTGTAGGTGCAAGTCTTTCTCTTTCCCAGGGATTCAGTCTTGAGCTAGGACCTGACTTTTGTATTTCAAATACAAACTTCATCCACAATAAAATATATAAAGAGCGCAAAATTCCTTACATTTCGTCATTTGGTTAATCAATTTAGTAGTGTCACCAGTGCTACTCATGTAGCCTCCTGGGGCAATGCACTCTTTTATTTTTGGAGGGGTTTCCTCCACTCCACCCACTCAGCCCCTCTATATCCAGTAGCAGAAGGAGCCTCTGTGGTCCTTCTCCACAGAACCATAGCATTGGCTGCACTGAGGTTTCAGTTCATTCCTTGGCACCTACTCCTGGAGCCTTGACTGTACCAGTCAGCAGCATTCCCATACTAACCTCTCGCTTTGGTGAAAGACTAACATGGATCAAAAGGCATCTTTCACTGAGCTGATAGCCTTCCAGCAGAGTGTGTCTGTCTGTCTGTCTGTCTGTCTTGGGGACAGCCCGTAGATCAAATAATTCCCGGGGGAAATCCAGCTGTCTTCTGCCTCACGGTCAGATTGACATGGGTAAATGCCAATGTTGTTGGCTACATTTTAGTGTAATGGTTAACATAACGTTGTTACAGCACTATGAGCTAGGATGAAATCTGCCATTGTCTGTAAGCCATTGTATGTTCTCCCTGTGACTGCATAGGTTTCCTCCAAGTGCCCTAGTTTCCTCCCTCATTCCAAAGATGTATGGGTTGGCAGGCTAATTGATCACATGGGTATAACTGGGTGGCACGGGCTCGTTGGCTGGAAGGGCCAGTTACAATGCTGTTTCTCTAAATAAAATAAATAAACAACAAACACCACGATGATTTAAAAAAAATAATGTTTATCTTTATCTTACAGCATTAAAGTTCAAGCTAGGAGGCTGAGCAGGAGGTGAGCTCTAATATCGTCCTTCCTTCTGAAGTCGCCAGTTATACTGTTTACTCTGCTTTATTCCGGCTCACTTTCTCCATGTAGGGTGAGACACTTGATCCTTTATAGGCCATGGCCATTGATTGGTATTCTCGCATTCACATCTATGTCAGAAGGTGCTGTATATAGGTCTCAGTCGAGAGACTTCAACACAGGGTCTGAGCTAACACTTCCCAGCAGTGCAGAGAATGGGGTTACTTTGGGATCAGATCTGAAAAGCAAGGCCTCAGCTGCTGTTTGGAAGTGGACTTGATACCATACTGTCAAGCATTCATGAACACAAGACCATGTGACATAGGAGCATAATTAGGCCATTCAGCCCATTGAGTTTGTTCTGCCATTGGATTCCATGCTCAGCCCCATTCTCCTGCTTCCTCCCGTAACCTTTAACACCTTTACTAATCAAGAACCTACAACTTGTGCCTTAAATATACCCAAGACTTAGTCTCCACAGACATCAGTGGCAATGAATTCCATAGATTTACCACCCTCTGGCGAAAAAAATTCCTTCTCATCTCTGTTCTAAAGTGCCATCCTTATATTTTGAGTCTGTAGCCTCTGATCCAAGACTTTCCCAAGATTGTACATCCAGTATTCGGTAGTTTTAATGAGATATCCCCCCCCCCCCCCCCATTCTTCTAAACTGCAGCAAGTACAAGCCTAGAGCCAGGAAATGCTCATACATTAACCCTTTCATTCCCAGGATCATTCTTGTAAACCACCTCTGGACCCTCTCCAATGCCAGCACATTTTTTCTTAGATATAGGGCCCAAACTGTACACAATATTCGAAATGTAGACTGATCCATGTGTTATAAAATCTCAGCATTACATCCCTGCTTTAATATTCTAGTCCTTTCAAAGTTAATACCAACATCCTATTTGCCTTCCGTACTACCGACTCAACCTGCAAGCTCTGTAACTAATGATTCTGTAGTTGATTATCATAAGAAATATTGCTACATTACAAAACCAATCAATCCATAAACTTAAGATAAAAGTAAAGAAATGAAGTTTTTTCAGAGACATTCCTGCTACTGTCAAGTCTGCTTTTCACTCTTCATAAATTTTATTTTCTTCCTTTTCAAATCTTTTTATTATTACTATTATCCAAGATTAACACGAGTACATCGAAGTAAGCAACACTTACAATGTCTCAAGAAAAAAAACATTATTTTAAAGATTGAAAAATTATTGGTGATAATAGAAACATACCCTACGAAGCAAGAAAAAGTGGGGGAAAAAAACCATTAGGTGTTCAACCCCGGAGCCATGCATAATACGAAAAGCTTCTAAAGATAAACGTCAAACTGCCCATAAATTTTATTTTATTAACCTACAGGATCTTGCCTGACACCTCTGGCAAGACCAGCATGTGTTGCCTGTCTGGTAGTGGTGAGCTGCTGCCTGGAACCACTCTTGTGATAAAAGTGATAGTGACTGAAGAGTTGGGAAGTGTTGTCAAAAAAGCCCCATCGTTGTAAATGATTTCCAGTATTTTACTTTTTATTCAGAGATACAGCACAATTACAGGCCCTTCTGGCCCAATGAGCCTGCACTGCCCAATTATGCCCATGAGACCAATTAACCTACTAACCCGTACGTCTTCAAAACGTGTGAGGAAACTGGAACACTTGGAGGAAACCCCTGCAGTCACAGGAGAGTGTGCAAACTCCTTACAGACAGCAGTGGATTTGAACCCGGGTCACTGGTGTTGTAACAGTGTTTTACTAACGGCTACGCCTTTGTACCACCCCAAAATATATCACTGCCGCGAGCAGGGTTCGAACGTGGTGAGGAGACCCCACTGGATTTCAGGTCCGGTGTGTTAACCATCTGGCTATAGCTGCCAATAATCCTTGCTGCACTAAGTTTTAGAGGGAGTGAATGTTTCTTACAGAGATTGATGGGAAGCCAGTTAAATAGGCTACTTCATCATAGAGACATACCGCATTGAAACAGAGACTTTTGTCTCGTCTACACTGATCATGAAGCACCCTTTAGTATTCCTCCGAGATCATGTCAAACCACCTGAGTATTTTTAAAGCTCCACTCCTGTGATCAGCTGGAAAGTTTTTCCATCACACAGCAGATGTGTCCAATAGTTGGGGCAAGGTCTGGGGAGCCAGGAGCTGGGTCACACACTGTCTCTGACTGCTCGTTATATGGAAAGTGTAATTACATTCCTAGTGAGCAGTGACAAACCATTTTGAAAATACAGTACTGGGGTTTCTCGGCATTGATTATTGTCTCTTTTGAGGTTGGACATAGCCTGCCTCTGTAACGTGTCACATCGGTTCATGCCTAGGTGAGGCCTGCTAGCTCGCTTCTTTACTTATTGGAGTGCAGACGGAGCTGAATATTGTTCACCAATCACTACTCAATCAATAGATGTTTGGATACTGAGGGAATCGAGAGACGTGGAGTTAGTGTAGGGATGATGAAAGACCAGACACAATACTAAGTAGTTGAGCAGGCATGAGTGACTGATTGCACAGTCACTTCTGTTCCTGCTTCTCGTCATGGAGTCATACAAGTATGGAAATAGGCCCTTGGGCCAGCTGATCCGTAACCTACCAAGATCCCCATCTAAGCTAGTCTATCCGCCAATGTTTGGCCCACATCCCCCTAAACCTTTCCTACCCACGTACCTGTCCTAGTACCTCTTAGATGTTGTTAATGTACATGCCTCATCCACTTCCTCATATATGGACCACCCTCCAGGTGAAAAAACCTGCCCCTCAGGTCTGTATTATTTTTTTTCTCTCTCACCTGAAACCTATGCCCTCTGGTTCTTGGTTCCTGAACCCCTGGGAAAAGAAAACTATGCGCAATTGCCCTATCTATGCCCCTCAGAATTTTATATGCCTCCAAAAGATCACCCTTCATTCTTCTATGCCCCAATAGAAACAAATCCTAACCAGCTCAGCCTCTGCACAACTCATCCTGCTAAATCTCCTCTGCACTCTTTCCAGCTTAATGGCATTTCTCCTATAGCAGGGTGACCAAAACCCAAAGCAATATTCCACTGGCAGCTCACCAATGTCTTGTACAATGTGTTCCTGTGTTCTGATCTTAAAACTGCTGCAAATGATGCAGCTCTGGACAATTTCTTTATCAATGTTCTGTAACTGAAATGATTACTATCCAACAACTACAGCTATCTTCCTCTTTGCAAGACGTGATCCCACCCTTCATTCCCATTAACCTTAATTCCTGATAGCTTCTCATTGTTAGTTTGACCTTTTTTCCATAAATACATGGTATGGGTATTTCTCGCAACGTCAATATATGCAACCCATTCCTAATTGTCCTTTTGACAATAAGAAGTTAATTGTAATTGAGTGGCTTGCTTGGCCAATTTTGAGGGCAGTTAACTGGATCTGAACTCTCAAACTGAGTACGTCAAAGCTCAGGACAGTGTTCTTTAATGCATAAATGCATAAGTTTCCATCAGAAGCTGGTTCTGAAGATAAATCAGCCTGTTATTTTTAATAAAGTTATGAGATGTGGATATTACTAGAAGAGCCAGCATTATTGTCCATCCTGTATTGACCATAAGAAGACAGTGGTTATCATCTTCGTAACCACAGTGTGGTGAACATATTCCCATAGTTCTGCGACTCGTACTGTAGATCCAGAGATTTTACCCAGAGATAATTAAGGAACGGTGTTTAAATAAGTGTCCTTGACAACAGGAGAGTGTTAAATTGGCAGGGTTCCAATGTGCCCCCTTCCTCTGCCTTTCTAGCTGGTAGAAATCGCAGTTCGGATGATGGCAAAGAGACCTTGTCTGGTAGGTTCCAAATTAAGTTCATCCAGTTTTACCAGTTTTTAAACAGATGATAACCAGAATAAAGTTAGCCTTATAAATGAGCAACTTCTTTTCGACCTTATGAGAATCCAGCTGCATGATGAGTTGCTTTGCTTTGCCAGGTTGAATGACGAACACAGTGAAAGCATTAGGAACAGGAGTGACACCTTGGAGAAGCTCAACTTGGAAGAAAAGAATCTACGTTTGGAGGTAGAGGTTGAGCCAGATAATAAAGGTAATTCTAGACAAGATAATGTGACCTTGAGTGCTGAATTTAAGCTTATGCATGGAGTAAGGCATCTTTTTGTCTCTGCTCCATCTTTTATAACTTACTTTCCACTGCTAGATCTGTTTTATGTTTGAAGATTTATTACATTTGTTGAAGGATTTTACAGTTTAAATACGATGGCTGGAACTGAATTACGTAGCGGCAAAACTCTTCCTGAGCCGCAGCAAGCAGAGAAATCAGAGGAAGTTTTTACTTCGGAAAAAATGTTCTCTTTAATGGAACCTATGAATGTGAAGATCGGTACGTTGGATACCAAAATGGATAAATTGACAAAAGCTAATGAATTGTTTGAAAAAACCACCATTGCTATTCAGGAGTCTTTGAAGAGTTTGGAAGATCGATATCAGACGCTTAAGCAGAGTACTCACAGAGCTGAAAGAGATTTTGAATTAATGGATCAATCTATTAAAGAACAGGATTTGAAGATGTCTTTTATGGAAAAGAAAATTAATGAGAATACTTTGGAACTATCAAGGATTAAGAAGAAAGTGATTGATTTGGAAAGCAGAAATTACAGGACGAACTTACGTATACTGGGTTTGCCTGAAAATACGCAAACCGGTGAGCCACTTAAGTTTTTTCGAACATGTTATATTCACTTTTTGCTGACATTCTCGAAGCTAGTCCGATACTGGACAGAGCCCACCGAATTCGACGTTTTAAACCATCAGTCGAAATTAAATCACCAGCCAAAATTAAACCACGTCCTGTAATTCTCTGTTTGCATTATTTCTCAACCAAAGAAGCTATTCTTTGGAATGCAAGGAAAAGGGATAAGTTAATCTATGATGAAGTTCAGATTCGTATAGTGGAAGATTTTGCCCCAGAGGTTTATGCCGAAAGAATTAAATATTGGGAAATGATGGCGGAATTTTAAAAAATGAATTGTCTGCCGTTGCGTTATCCAGCACGTTGGAGGATTACTCCACCAAATGCTCGTCTAAGACGAATTGACTCGCCAGAAGATGGTTGGAAATTTATAAAAGAGTTTAAGTCCACTTTGCAAGCAATTTGAAAGGTTGATCCTTAGCTGGGAATGGTTTGTAATGCCATTGATGAAAGTCCATTTTATCAATGTTCAGATACAGACTTCGATCTGTTGTTGTTAGCTTTAACAGTTAATGTAGTTCTGAATTGAATACATATATATTTACTTATTTTTTCCTTGATTCATAAGTCTTTAATATTAGTTGTAGTAGATATTAGTATTTATCTTTCTTTTTTGAATAAATGGCTGTATATTTTAAATGGATTTAAGATGGCCGTCGTTAACGGTCTTAATTACTGTTAAACATTTTATTAAAATGTATTATGTAATATATATAAATGTATTATGTAATAATATAATATGTATTCTTTGTTATGTCTTTTTGGTGGTGGTAATTTTTTTACTTTGTAAATGGAGCTGCCATCTGGAGACGGGTTAAGGGTCAGTAGTTTAGCATGTCGTTTGCCTATTGGACGATTTCTGGGCTTTCGGAGGAGGTGGGTGGGGCTATCAGGTTAGTTTTTTTTGACTGGGCAGTCCTGAGGTGTTTCTTTTTGTCAATCATTTTGCTGTTCTTTCCGATCGAGTTAAGCTTCGACTTTTCTTCCGATTTGATACATCCTTTAAATTTGAACAAATATGGCGACCCTTTATCCAATATTTTCATTTAATTTGATTTATTACTCTTTCAAGTTTTTTTTCTCGAGGTTTTAGATTTGATCAGAAAGTTTTTCTCCCCTCTTTTTTTGGTTGTATCCTCAAAATGGACTGCCCAGTCCCTTTTTTTTTGTTTGTTCTGTTTAAAACCCAATTTTTTTCCTTTCTCCTTTTAACTGGTAAGAGGAGAATTATTATTTTCTTTTTTTATTATATATTTTATACTAGTTTAACAATATCTGATTTTGACAGTGTCTATTTTAATTTTGGTTGCTGATATATATTTGAACTAATTCTCCTCTTGATTGTATTTGATGGTATCTATGTTTTTTTTAAATCAATAAAAAGAAAGAAAGAAAATCACATTAATTTCATTACCTGAATTTGCATTTCCCAGCTGCTGTTGTGGGATTAAGCTCATACCCTTGGATCAATATTCCGGGCCCCTGGATACCATTGCAGAAACAGCGTGTACTGTCTGTAAGAGAAATAGTGGTTGGCTTCTGGCAAAATGATTTTATCTGTCAGCGATTTTTTTTTCAATTTTAGGTGTGAGCTGGACACTAGGACTTACTCTGAATGTGGTTCTGAGGAACTTTACTAAATGGTAAGGGGAAAAGGGACTGATGAGAGCAGCTATAGACTTGATGGGCCAACTGGCTTCCTACAATGCTGTCATAAGTATGTTAAGTGCGTTACCTTGGGTGTGTAGGATGTGTTCTGGTACCATCGGAGGTTGTGCGTGATGTGCACTCCCACGAGTTTGAAGCTGCTTGGCGTTTCCACTGCTGTCCTGTCAATGTAAAAGGGTGTGTGGGTGATGCAAGTTCTCCTGAAGTTGTTAACCATCACCTTTGTCTTGTTGACATTAAGGAGGTTATTTACCTGGGACCAGGCCTCAAACGCTTCCACCTCCTCTCTGTAGGCTGTCTCATCATTGTTACTGATGACCCCCTGTGTGTCGTGTCATCAGCTAACTTGACAAGGTGATCGCTCAGGTGTTTGGCTGTGCAGTCACGTGTGAAGAGTGTACAGCAATGGACTCAGCACACAACCCTAGGGGATGAAGGGGAGGGAGGAGCGATTGTGCGTCCTGACTATCTGAGGTCTGTTGGTTAGGAAGTCCCAACACCTAGTTACACTGAAGAGTGGGTGTTTGTTCACCAAGATCTGTGAGATAATAGTGTTGAATGCTGAAATGAAATCCAGAAATAGCATTCTGACATGTGTCCTTGTTTTGTAGGTGTGTCAGGGCCAGGTGCATGGCATCTGTCATAGAGCTCTTCTGTCAGTAAGCACACCAGTGAATGTCCGGTGTGGCAGGAATGGAGGTTTTGATGTGAGCCATTGTCAGCCATTCAAAGCACTTCATGATGATTGGTGTCAGTGCCACCAGGCAGTAATTGTTTCATTCTGAAGGTGTAGAGTTCTTTGGTACAGGGCTGACTTGAAGCATGTGGGGACAGCAGTGGGGTTGGATGAGTGATGTGTTGAAGATGCCTGTGAAGACATCAGTGAGCTGGTGTGCACAGTCCTTGAGTACTCAACCTGGGCTGTTTTTTCTGGCCCAGCTGCCGCACGGGGGTTGAGTCTCTGCCGCTACCTTCTCACGACTGCCGCTGTTACAGACAACGGCTGCTCGCCCGGGGGGAGAGTAGTTTTTGTGGCTGGCATGGTGTTGCATACCTCGAGGCGTGTATAAAACTTGTTTAGAACGTCGGAGAGGGAGGCGTCACTGGTACAGTCGACACTCTTTTTCCTCGTGGTCAGTAATGCCCATGATGCCCAGCCACGTATGGCGGGAGTTGTTATTGGGCAGGCGTCCCTGAATTTTTTTGTGTATAGGTGACCTTTGCCCTCTTGAAGCCTAAGCTGAGGCTTCTTCTGGTTGCTCAGAGAACTGTTCTGTTGCCGGACTCAAAGGCAGCGTACTGGGCTTGTAGTAGGGAATGCATCCCTGCATCCAGTCAGGGCTTCTGGTTGGGCTGTGGGATGACTGTTCTTGGGGTACCATCATCTACACACTCATTGATGTAGCCAATGGCAGATGAGGCACATTCTTCGAGGTCTGCATCTTCTCCATTTGTGGCGGCCTCCTTGAACATCTACCAGATAGTCGGTTCGGAACAGTCCTGAAGCATAGAGACTGCCTCATTTGGCCACACAGTGATGGTCCTCTTGACCGGTTTCTCCATTTTCAGCAGTGGTCAGTATGGTGGGATTAACATTATGGGGATGTGGTTAGAGAGGCCAAGATGAAGGCATGGGTTGGCTTTGTAAGTACCACATTTGTTTGTATGAACATGGTCCAATCTGTTCAGCTAGCGGCTATGGTGATGTGTCAGTGGAATTTGGGTAAAATGTCCTGTGGTTAGAAAGGTAGGATAATTGTGTACGAGTGATAGATCCCATGAAAAAGAAACAAGAAATGAAAAGGTGGGATTGAGACTGGACCGGGAGATTACATAGCAAGTGAATTGGAGGGATGTTGAAGAGCAGTCTCGAGTTGCAAATTCACAAGGTTCTGAATTGATATTTGACTCCTTCACTGTGGTCTTGGTGCTGTTTTGCCTCTCCTTATGGTCAGCCCTACTCCAGGTGTCACCAGACTAGAAATAAAGCCATTTTGAAGGGAGCTGTGAGCAGCTAGACCCCCTGGACAGGTCAACAGGTAAAGAAAGGAGAGGCTTTGAATTTGGTTCTGAATACCCAGGAGGAACTGGTGGAGTTCTGCAGGCAAAATCTTGGCTTTGACTTGGAGAGAGTAGCTACTTCCTGGGCCACAATTCCTTCCCCCAGTGATCTGATCCCAAGTTCAACATTGACTTCCGAAGGAGACATATTATTGACTGGAAATGTGTGTAGCTTTGGAATGTATCTTAGCTGTGACATTGGAGAGTAGCTGAATAATAATTTATCTCAGGATATTAGAAGAAGGAACTGTAATCCTTGTACCGACAGATCTGTCCCTGAGACGGTGTTTTCCTCAGTGGAATAGAAGGAGGAGCAAAGGGTTCTTTTCCTAGGAAATGTGAAGAATCTCCTCTCTTTTCCATTGCAGCAAGCCCTTGTCCCTGGAGTATGGTGATTGACAGACTGACCACCCTGTTTCTGAAGTTCCTGGAGTTGGTGAACAAAGCCCAGGTCTTGGTGTGGAGACTGCTGGAACTTCACATCATCAAGATCGTTTCGTCCTTTATCATCTGGATCACACTGAGAGAGGTGAGCAGATTAACTCAGTGAGAATGTGAGGACTCTGACAACTCAACCACACAAGGAGAACAGCATGGACCTGCCAACTACACTGTTCTGAAGTCTGAACAGAGAAATGCCATTTTTGTACAGAATTGACCAGCAGTTACGGATATTGACCAATTGGTAACCTTGTGTAGTTCAAATTCCTTATTTGCAAGAACACTCACCATTCACAATACAGATATTAGAAGTCAATAGAAACTACAGGCTAACAACCGATGATACGTGGAAATTAAGCTAGTTGTCCTTTAGTTAGAGTTTGTGCCTTACATCCGTTGATTACAACCTAATCTTGTTTCCATATGTTAAATGGCTGCAGTCCCCTGCTGTGCAAAGGGAAGCTTTACTCTTCAAAGACCTTTCTTGCCTGGGCCATCTGCACACTAACAGCAAATTATTGTAGTCTAGAGGACATTATCCTAACACTGCCTTTGCACAACTTTCACAAGAGCAGAAATAAGTAGTGCTGGACTGGGTTGGCTAAACTCAGGAAGCTCTTGTCACACTGCACCTTCATACTTAGTACTCCTGCACCCGACCTGGTTGCAAAGCAAATAGAATGTCTTTTAAATAATAAGTAGCATGGATGACCAGGGTGGGAGACAGGAGAAATTTTGGTTTTTCACATCCTGAAATTGAAGAAAAAACTAACTTGGAATACTGATTTAGATTACACTTGATTCAAAGCTAGGAAACACAAGTTCAAAGATGTGAAAATTAATTTAGGACAGCTGTAGCTTCCAGCATCTGGGAGGCAACCTGGCTCTGTCTTCTGACAAGAGGCTGGGGCCAGCAGTTGAATGAGGCCCTACCAATCTTCTGATTCATAGAGATCTTCTGGTCTGGAGATGTAGATGAAGATGCTGGAATTCAGGATTGCTGTGGTGGGTAGATCTAAGGGAAAGGATTGAATGTTAGCCAATGGACATGATAGACCCATCCAATTGATTAAATCATCAATATTTTTACCCACATGGCCAAGTCTGGGGACCCTGACAGACAACAACAAACACATTCAGGATGACTTTGTGTTGAATCGGGTAAGGAGTATTTGACTGGGAAAGAAGAAACAGCAGATATGATCACCACCTTGTGGCCCAACCTCTGATGAACTGACTGCATGGAAATGTATGCATTTAGGTATCAGGACCTTGGGTTATCTTCATGGTTTCTTGTTAAATCATCTGATGGCCACTGAGTGTCTCTGAATCTTTTGCAGGTCTCATTGATGAATTACGTCTTCCTAATCCTCTGGGTTTTTGCCCTGCCCTATTCCTCATTCCGTCCATTGGCATCCAGCATTTCTACTCTATGGGCTTGTGTCATGATTATCTGTAAGATGATGTACCAGCTAAAGGTGGTGAAGATATCCAAGTACTCTAGGAACTGCACTTTGGTAAGCATGATGTTGTAAGAAATTGGAGTGTAGTCGACCGGATTACCCTTTTTGCAAGATGTGATCTGACCTTGGCCCTGCTGCATTTTCCTGAACACTAGTGATGTTTAATATCTCTCTTTGTCTTCAGTGCATTCGATGATTTTGCTTCCACAGCCAGCTGGGGATGGAATTCTAAAAGGTTCACAGCTCTCTGACAGAAGAACTTCTTCAACGAATGACACCCCCCCCCACCACCACCACCATTGTAAACTTATCTACCGAGTTCTAGATTCTTCCACTGAGTGAGGTGTCCTTTCAGCATCCACTCTGTCTAGCCCCCAACCTTCATTCTTCTACTCTCCAACAAATATGGGTTTTTGATGGTCAGTCTGGAGGCTCAGAACCTGTTTCTGTACTCGTAGGGCTTATTTCTGGGAATGAAATGCTTAATTTTGGAATGATTGATGTGCCTGGGCCTGTTCAGAAGGATGAGGGAGTTTCTCAGTGAAACCTAATAGATACTAAAAGGACTGGACAGAGTGGACTTGAAGTGGATGCCTGGAGACCCAATGGAAAGAGAGTCTAAGATCCGAGGGCACAGCTGAGAACAAGGGATGTTTCTTCAGAACTGAGATGCGGAGGAATTTCTTTAGCCAGATGTTGACAAATTTGTTGCAACAGAAGGCTGAGGAGATCAAGTCTTTGAGATGTATTTAAGGCAGAGATTGGTAGGTACTTGATTAGTAAGGGTTATGGGGAGAAGGCAGGAGAATGGGGTTGGAAAAAATTAGCCATGATTGAAAGACAGAGCAGACTCGACATGCCAAACACTCCCGTATCTAACAGTCTTTCATATTTCATTCTGTGATTTGCTGAGCAGCCAATGTGCTTGCCAGAGAATCCAGAGCCAATGGGGTGGTTGCAGATGACTGGCAGCTCACTTAACCAATCACTGACATTGTTTTTTTTTGCGAGGCTCAGGGTCATCCTCGGGATGGAAAATTCAAAGAAGCAAGGAACTTTTTTAAGTGAATTCAGGCATGCGTCAGATGCAAATTTTGAGAAATTAATTATTTTGAATTGATGAGAAGCAGCTGAAATCAATGTAAATTTAATTTAAATATAAATGTGTTGTCACACATTTGAAATAACGGGGATGATTCACAGTTTTAATTGCCAGAAAGTGGAAAATAAGGGGATACGATGACATTATGGTGTGCAGTTCATGACGAGCATCTCATTGGAAGATGGGGCGTGGTGGGGACGGGAAGGAAAGCTGCTGCAGGTAATGTGTCTCAGCTGGGCAGGCAGATTGGGGAACTTCATTCTCACCTGTTCCTTCCCTCTCTTCCTCTCTCACCCATTTCTCTCCATACCTCATACCCTCCCTCGTACATTATTCTCTCAGAGCCTCTTGTCTTCATACACTAAAGTTCAAAGTATATCTGTTATCAAAGTACTTGTATGTTACCATATACTGTAGCAAGACATTTGACGAGGTCCCGCATGGGAGGTTGGCCAGGAAGGTCCAGTCACATGACTAGTGGAGTGCTGGGTCTGTTGTTTTTGTCATATATATCAATGACCTGGATGATAATAACCACATAACAATTACAGCACGGAAACAGGCCATCTCGACCCTTCTACTCCTTGCTGAACACTTACTCTCACCTAGTCCCATCTACCTGCACTCAGCCCATAACGCTCCATTCCTTTCCTGTCCATATACATATGTTGTTAACTGGATCAGAAAATTTGTGAATGACACCAAAACTGGGGGTGCAGTGGACAGTGAATAAGACGATCAGAGCTTGCAGTGGGATCCAGACCAACTGGAAAAATGGCAGATGGAATTTAATTCAGGCAAGTGCATGTGTTGCACTTTGTTAGAACCAATCAGGGTAGGTCTTACACAGTGAACAGTAGGGCAGTGAGGGGTGCGGCAGAACAAAGGGATCTGGGAATACAGGTCCATAATTCATTGAAAGTGGCAGCACAGGTAGATAGGATCATAAGGAAAGCTTTTGGCATGTTGACCTTCATAAATCAAAATATTGAGTATAGGAGATGGGATGTTATGTTGAAGTCTTATGAGACCTAATTTGTGAGTATTGTGGGAAGTCAGGCCTAATTTGGAGAATTGTTTGCAGGTTTGGTCACCTACCTACAGGAAAGTTGTAAGTAAGACTGAAAGAGTGCAGAAAAAAATTACAAGAATGTTGCTGGGTCTGGAGGACCTGAGTTATAAGGAAAGATTGAATAGGTTAGGATTTTATTCTTTGGAATGTAGAAGATTGAGGGTATGATATGATAGAAGTATACAAAATTATGAGACATATATGTAACTCTCGATTCGACGAGTGGCTTCACCTTGGGGAAGACAGCTCCCAGCCCAGTCAAACTTAAGAAATCTTGTTTGGGTGGATGCTGCATGATGTATTCCCCTGTTACAAATCAGTAGCACGAAATAACAAACAGTGCACGATATGTGATTAAAGGATTGAGCTTTATAATTCTTAATTTGACTATACGGTTAATAAAGAAACAAAAAAAGAAAAGGGCCCATGTTCATGAAACAGTCTAATGTGCAACATTGGAACTTGCAGTTCCATCCGTTTGTTCCCTGTCGACCTCTTCCAAGTGTAGCTGACCCTCGGACCCTCGCTCCAAGTCCACTCTGTCCAGTGGTCTACCAACTCTCTCCGTTCGCGTCTTCTCTCCTCATCTCTGCCCGACAAAAGACTGCAAAATCCCTGCTCTCAGACCCACAAGAAAAAACAATATCCCTCTCATTGGATAGCACACATTCCAAAGCCCCATTATCTCTAGTCATAGCCCAAGCATTGCTGCTACAGAAACCATTTCCTTAGCCGTAAAACATTACAGAGAGGCCATTACATTAGCAGCAAAACCTCACAGCGTGTTACAGATAGATACGATAAATGTAAGTAGGCTTTTTCCACTGAGGTTGGGTGGGTCTACAATGAGAGGTCATGGGTGAAAGGGGAAATGTGTAAGGGGAACATGTGGAAGAAACTTCTTCATTCAGAGAATCGTGAGAGTGTAGAATGAGCTGCAAGTAAAAGTTATGCATTTGAACTCGATTTTAAAGTTTAACAGAAGTTTGGATAGATATATGAATTGGAGTGGTATGGAGGGTTATGGTCATGGTATAGATTGATGGGAGTTGGCAGTTTAAATAGTTTGGTGTGGACTGGGTGGGTCGAAGGGCCTGTTTCTGTGTCATATTTTTCTTTGATTCTATGACTATACGCTACCAGGAGATTCACTTTCTTGCAGGCATTGCCAGGAAGAAAGAAATACAGTAGAATTTTACAAAAAAACTACACATAAACAGTTGAAGACTGACAACTACCAATTTGCAAAATATGACAAACTGAGCAAATAAGAATAATTCTGAGAACATGAGTTGTAAAGAGCCCCTGAAAGTGAGTCTGTAGGTCAAAGAATCAGTTCAGAGCAGAGGTGAGTGAAGTTATCCGCACTGATTCAGGAGCCTGATGGTTGTAGGGTGAACCTAGTGGGGGGTTGTAAGGCTTCTGTAACTCCTGCCTGATGGCCATAGGGAGAAGGGAGCACAGCCTTTTCTCCATTCCTCTCTCCACATCTCACTCTCTCTCTCTGTAGATCATTCTCTCTGCACATCACTCCCTCTGCCGTACATCATTCTTTCTATGCCTCCCTCCCTCCCTCCCTCCCTCCCTCATATATCATTCTCTTCAGACTTCACTCTCTCTTGTACATCATTCCTTTCTTTTGCAAGTTCTGAATTGTTAAGTCTTGCTTCTATTAATAGTGCAGGACACCACTTCAGTTGTATGTATTACAAAATAGGATAATGCATTGAACCTGACGTGTTTGAAGAGATCATGGGAAACAGATTCCAGTGAGCTGGATGACAAACCACTGGAATTTCAAAACCGGTGGATACCATATTTTTGGAGCTGTATTACTTTCTGTTGCTTCTTCTGTCCCGTACGCAGTCACATTAACATTTTACCTTGTACTCCTCAGAATGGAAGCCAGGAGCTGCAGTCCACGTCTGCTCTGTACGCAGGACCCATTGACCCTGTGTCTTGGTATGGAGCACTGAGGAAGTGTGAAGATGATGTCCTGCCCTGCCTGCAGGTACATGTTTAAAACACTGGGACTCTATCTGGAGAGACTGTGCTCTCACTGCTGATCAATGTCATGCTTCTCGCCCTCTTTGATTGGCTGTTTGGAATTACTGGTGGGAACACTATAGGACTGACCCCAGTGTACAATTTAGACCACGGTTAGCTCTTTGCTGCCAGCTTCCAGCAGAGATTATCTCTGATAAGTGTGTCTATTACTCACTCGGAGAAATCGGCATGAGTTTTTATCACTATTGCTACCAGGAGCAGGTGTTCAAAATTTGCTATAATTCTCACTTCCAGAGTGAAATGAAATTACTGAGAAAACCAAGGCATACTTGCCAAGAGTTTGCAGATGGGACTAGTATAGCTATGCATTTAATTGTCAGCAGAGACTTAGCAAAGGGCCTGTTTCAGTGTTGTATGACTACGTGGCTATGAAAGTTGCTGGCTCAAACCGGCATCCCTACCTTACAACCTACAGAGGGGTAATCATAATCCCCTTGGGGGAAGGGAAGTGTCAACATTTGGAGTCAGGACCCTTCATCAGGACTGGAAAGGAAAGGATGTGAGAAGCTGGCAGGTGATAGGTGAGACCAGGTGACAGTATGGGGGGGGGGGGTGAAATGGAATGTGAGAAGCTGGGAGGTGATAGGTGAGACCAGGGAACAGTATGGGGGGGGGGGTGAGATGGAATGTGAGAAGCTGGGAGGTGATAGGTGAGACCAGGTGACAATATGGGGGGGGGGGAAATGGAATGTGAGAAGCTGGCAGGTGATAGGTGGGACCAGGTGACAGTATGGAGGGGGTGAAATGGATTGTGAGAAGCTGGGAGGTGATAGGTGAGACCAGGTGACAATATGGGGGGGGGGGGTGAAATGGAATGTGAGAAGCTGGCAGGTGATAGGTGGAAGAGGTGATAGGTGATAGGTGGCTGAAAAAGAAGGAACCTGATGGGAGAAGACAGTAGACCATGGAATACAGGGAAGGAGGTGGGGAACCAGAGGGAGGTGATGAACAGCTCATAAGGGTGGAGAAAGGGAAGAGAAGGGGTGAGGGGCCACCTGAATGAGGGAAAACAGAGAAAAGTTGTCACTGGATTTTAAAGAAATTGATGATGTTGCTATCAGGTTGGAGAGTACCAAGACAGAATATGACGTGTTGTTTCTCTAACCTGTGTCTGGCCACATTAGGGCAGTAGAGGAGGCTGTGGATAGACATGTTGGTGTGGGTATGAGAAGTGGAATTGAAATAGGCGGCCACTGGGAAATCCTGACCCCAGCTAGTGTCACTCACCCTCCCGTGGGTTCAAATCTCACTTCGATGTCATGATGAAGTGCCTCGGCCAGAAATGTCAAATATACTCTTTTTCATAAATGCTGCCTGGCCTGCTGAGTTCCTCCAGCATTTTGTGTGCGTTGCTTGGATTTCCAGCATCTGCAGATTTTCTGTTGTCAAATTTCACTCCAGAGACTTTTGGACAGAAAGCCAGGCTGACGCACAAGTGTGTGATCTGAGGAGTGGTATGATATCTGAGGTGCCACTTTTTTGCATGTGGTGTAAAAATCAGAACCTCATCTGTTCTCTCAGATAAAATCCAGGAACCATTATGAAGAAATCCTAGGCAGTTAACCCCAGGGACTAAAGCAATGTTAATCTATTAATTGGTGTCATGTTTCTGTTGGGGAAGCTGTCTGCAGATTGACTGGGGTATTTAGTATGTTACAGCAATAGCCATACTTGCAATCATCCTCTACTGTAAGGCACTTTGAGATACCTGATGGAGATATAAAAATGCCAGGCTTTCATTGCCTGGTACATTTCCGTCTATACTAGTTTTCGTACTGACTTACATACCGAGATAAAGTGAAAAGCTTTTGTGTGCCATCCAATGAGATCATGCCATACATAATTATATCGAGTTAGTAAAAAGAACACACAATGCATTGTGAGGTGTGGCAGTTACAGAGAAAGTGCAGTGCAGGTAGACATATAAAGTTCAAGGGCCATGAAGAGGTCGACTGGGAGATCAACTGTTCATCTTTTACAGTATGCGAAGTCCACTCAAAGCCTGAAAGCAGCAGGATAGAAGCTGGCCCATGGGAGAGAGGAGAAGAGAGAATGACAGGTGTCCGTTCTTCAGAAGTGCCCTGGCTACCACAATCGTTCTCTTTGGACCTTCTGTATTAACAATTTCAGTACCCAATTGTATTCCTATACACTTCCTCATTCTTTGCTTCTGAAATACTTCCAATACTTTACAGAACCAAATCATCTGTACTTTTGGTGTTGTCAGTATCAATTTTGTATCACTAACATATGTTGTGAAATTTGTTGTTTTGTGTATAGAGTAAGACATCAAAAGTTACTGAAAATTACAGTAGAAAAGCAAATCGTGCAAAAAAAAAAAGGAATACTGAGGTAATTTTCATGGGTTCATGGATTGTTCAGATATTTGATGACAAAGGGGAAGAGCTGCTCCTAAAGCATTAAATGTGGATTTCATGTTACCATACTTCCTCCCTGATGGTGATAATGAGAAGAGAGCACATCGCAGGTGGTGAGGGTCCTTAATGATGGATGCTGCCTTCTTGAGCCACCGCGTTTTGAAGATATCCTCGATGGTTTAATTGATTTAGCTAGTTGAAAATAGATTTGTAATCAATGCTATATACCGGTGATAATGTGATATACTGGCCTGTGTCAGGATACCACAACAGATCATCATCCAGTCCTTTATGTTGTAATTACACCTGTTTCATCTTGTTTGTTTAGAGCCACCTGATTATCCTGGGTTTGCTGGCATTCGAAGTGACTGTTTATCGCCATCAGCAGTACTACAGGCTCCAGAAGGGGTTAAAGACACCCTTGACAGGGACCCTGCTGGACAATATCACTCGGCTACATTTGGACGATGGATTATGGAACTGCATCAAATACTTTATAAACTATTTCTTCTACAAGTTTGGGCTAGAGGTACAGTTTGCCTATAGGCATCCATTCCTCTTTGAGAATTTCAAGAACATCAGTTAATGTGGATTTCATTGTCAACTTGATGTGTCCACAACACTGACACAAGGGTAGAAAACGTGCCACAATGGTTTGCATTTCACATTGTGAGCTCCAGTTCAAAGGTTAAAAAAAGTTTCAGATTTTCATATATTATGAACAACTCAGAAATTTGTATTTCTCCAGATAGCCACAAAACAAAGAAAGAACATGAAAGTTGTTCAGGGAGAAACATCAGGCCCACCCCCCCCCCCCCCCCCGTACAAAAAAGAACGGCATCAACTTCCAAAACCCTCTCCCCCACACAAAAAACTAACAGAACATCAACACTTCCCCTCACACAACAAAACGGAAAATGAACGGGTGATTGAAAAAAATGCCTTTAGTTCTTTAGTTAATACACTAAAACTCCATTAATCTGACACACTGGTTACATTGATACCAGACTGGCAGATTTCCCAGACCATTAGATGTTATCTCATTAATACAATATTGCACTTTTAATTTATGACTTTTTTTAGATGTTTCACAGTGGTGTAATAAACTTTCCAGTTAACCCAGAGAATTTCAAGAGATTGCAGGAAACAGGGTCCCCGTGAGCTGAAAGGGTGCACAGAAGTGGGGTCTCAGTGAGCTTCAAGGGAATGGACTCTAAAGTCGGTGACCAGACCACTGGGACTACTGAACCATCCAAAGTTTGTGTGTGAAAATCCAAATCCTGTTCTTAGAAACAAAATATAAAGGTTGTTTCAGTAAAGGTGAGCATGAGTCTGTCAGATTATTGAGGAAACTAATTCAGGACCTTTAGGGAAGAAAGCTCTCCACACTTTCTCATGTGGACTTCCAGTTCTGCACAACATGGTTGGGTTTGACTGGGTAGGCAGTCAGGTGTCTCAAGCCATTGCTAAGAGTTCAAGGATGTCTCTTAGTGACTTACAACAGCTTGGACTGGAGATGACAGCCTTACCAGTACACACCCCTGGCATGAATAGTGGAAATATGATCATTTGGTAGAAGCTGTAGACAGAGACTGTTGAGGTTCCAGTACATAATTCTCCATAACTTCTGCCACCGCCAACAGAATCCCACCATGAAACACATCTTTCCCTCCCCCCCACTTTCTGCTTTCCGCAGGGATCACTCCCTACGCGACTCCCTTATCCATTCGTCCCTCCCCACTGATCTCCCTCCTGGCACTTATTCTTGCAAGAGGAACAAGTGCTACACCTGCCCCTACACGTCCTCCCTCACTACTGTTCAGTGCCCCAAACAGCCCTTCCAGGTGAGGTGACACTTCACCTGTGAGTCTGTTGGGGTCATTTACTGTGTCCAGTGCTCCCATTATGGCCTCCTGTATATCGGTGAGGCCCAATGTAGATTGGGAGACCACTTCGCCGAACATCTACACTCCATCCGCCAGAACAAGCGAGATCTCCCAGTGGCCACCAATTTTAATTCCACTTCCTATTCCCATTCCGATATGTCCATCCACGGTGTCCTCCACTGTAGTGATGAGGCCACATTTAGATTGGAGGAACAGCACCTTATATTCCATTTGGGTAGTTTCCAACCTGATGGCTTGAATGTCGATTTCTCCAGTTTCCAGTAATGCCCCCCCCCATATCCTTCACCATTTCCCATCCCGTTTTCCTCCCCTCACACCTCCTTGCTTCTTATAGCCTCCCCTGGTGCCTCCCCTCCCCCCCTACCCTTTTTTTTTCTTCCATAGCATTCTGTCTCTTTCACCAATCAACTTCCCAGCTCTTTACTTCATCCCTTCCCTCCAGGTTTCACCTATCACCTGCTGTTTCTTTTTTTGGCGTGTGCCTCTGTATGTGCGAGTCTGTGCGTTGCGTCTGCGTGTGCATACGTGTGCGTCTGTGCGTGTGCATCTGCGTGTCCACGTGTGCGTCCGTGATGATGTCTTTTTCATGGCTTTTACAAGGCGCGGAGCGAGAGAGAGAGACTGTGTGGTGCACCACTCCTCACACAGACATTTTCGCAGTATTTTTTTCCCATTTATTTTTACGAGATCGAGTTGTGATCTTGACTCTCAACCCGGCACGGATGGAAAGCGTACTCGGGAGTGGACCCGACTAGTTTCGAAACCGGGAACCTCCACTCCCGGGTCCGATGCCGATGTCGTTGCGCCACCAGCCAGCCCTCGCCTTCTGTTTCTCTCTCCCCGTCCCCCACCTACTCCAGCTTTTTTTCTTCAGTCCTGCCGATGAGTTTCAGTCCGAAATGTTAAATGTCTTTTTTTCCATAGATGCTGCCTGGCCTGCTGAGCTCCTCCAGCATTTTCTGTCTTTTGCTCGGATTTCCAGCATCTGCAGATTTTCTCTTGTTTGAGATTCTATAACTCTTGATTTCCTCTGTCCCTTACAGCCCTTGCTTTCTCATTCCCAATGGTATAATGTGTAGAAGTTGTTTGGTTTATTCACCATTATTTACTGTGCCTGCACATATATTAATACCGACACATGAATGAATACATTAACAGCCCACTAATTTACATTTACTATGCTGCTTGTCCCTTTTAAAGAAAAGAGTGAAACCAGTTCCCAATGTTGCCAAATTTGCAAAGTTAATCCTAGAACTGGGTACATCATCCATCTCTAGATCCATTCAGATGGGGACTTTCTGTTTCCATTGGACAAATCTTGAACGTATCAGCATATTTCATTGTCAGCTTATCTATAGTCGATGTGGTTGCTTACACCAATTACATTCTTCCAATCCCATTTTGGTTCTTTGAGCCAATCTCTACCCAATAGAAGTGATCTGATTGTGTGATCATCTTTCTTTTCTGCCCATTTTCAGAAACCACACAACACATCTGGCCTGGGGAACTACTGTGGGCACAGCTAGCCAGTCACCAACACCTTTAGCAAACCCGTTTAGCTGTGCTAAAATGTTTGATCAGTCAAAGCTGCTTTACTGCTGAATTCATCTTACGCACATTCAGACTAACCCTTGTTGCATGTTTGTTGGTTAAACATTAAAGTCAGGAAGCTGAGTTTGGGAGTGTATTGTGACTGTTAATTAAGCATAAATCAAAGCATTTAATTGCAAATGAGTAAATCAGTTTTTTATTGTTACATGTACAGTGAAAAACTTTGCTTTGCATGCCATCCATAAAGAACAATATTGGTATTGGTTTAATATTGTCGTATGTACCAAGATTCACTGAAAAGCTTGTCTTACAGACTGTTCATGCAGATCAGATCACTACACAGTGCATTGAGACAGAATAAGCTAAACCAATAACAATGCAGATTGAAGTGTAAATGCTACCAAAAAAGTGCAGTGCAGGTAAACAATAATGTGCAAGATCAGAGCGTGGTAGATTGCGAGGCCAAGGGCCAATCTTATCATACTAGAGGTCTGTTCAAGTGTCTGATAACAGTGGGATAGAAGTTATCCTTGAGCCTGGTGATATGTGCCTTCAGACTTTTGTATCTTTTGCCCGATGTGAGAGGGGAGAAGAGAGTTTGTCTATGGTGGGTGGGGTCTTTGATTATGTTGGCTGCTTTACTGAGACATTGGGAAGTATAGGCAGGGTCTATAAAGAGGAAGCTAGTTTTGTGGTGTGCTGAGCTGTGTCCACTACTTTTTCTTTGGTACAGGGTATTATGTTGCTAACAGGTTTAGTTCATAAAGCTAGAACCAGGTTACTGCAGACACAGCTCTGGCAAATTAATGGTTTATGTTCGGACTGGTTGGGCAGGTAGGATAATGTGAGATGAGCATATTATGGAATAGATAATTACAAGTGTTTTGGAATTGGCTAAATACAGGAGTAATGGAATAGACTGCACAAATGTAATAATGTGGATTATGGTGAGATAACTTAGAGAAGGTTCAGAGAGTGCTGGTGCTACAGTTGAAGTTGTATGGGAATTGATGCACAGGTTTAGGAAGTGTTGTGAAGGACCATGTAGAGATTGGTAGATATTGAATATAGAAACTGTTGAGACTGGTGCTTGTATAGGCAGCTTCATAGGACCAAATGAGGCAGATGAGATTCATGTAGGTGGGAAAGGTCGGCATGGCTGTGGTGGGCTGAAGGGCCTGTTTTTGTACTGTACCGCTCTAAAATCTGTATAGAGCAGTGTGAGGCAAGTAAGTGGAAAGCATGGGAACATTGTGGTCTAGTTACATAATTCACATGACATGAAAACCTTTGAGGTCCAAAGTAAATGTGAATTGGTGCATGCCCTGGAACTGGAGGTCCAGTGGAACCTTTGCTGACCACAGGAGGTGAAATGTGATAATAACAGTGGCTTGGACCCAAGCTTCTTGAAGAGCTCTGGAAAATCTGCATCAATGAGATGAGCACAGGTCAGTGCTAAGCCAAACGACAGGGTGAAAACTGGAGTATGACAGGCATCATTTTGTTTGTTTTCCAGGTCTGTTTCATGATGGCCATCAACTTGGTTGGGCAGCGAATGGACTTGTACTCTGCAATTCATGCCTTATGCCTGACCGCCATTGTCCAGCGGCGTCGCAGGAAGGCCATTGCTGAGATATGGCCCAAGTATTGTTGTTTCATCGCCTGCATCATTTCATTCCAGTATCTGCTGTGTCTCGGGATCCCTCCCTCTTTCTGCAAAGGTGCCTCCTCAAACCAACTGAGTAACATAAAGCAACAAAGCGTTTAGATAGACGTTTAGGGAGAGATTAACCTTGAGGTAACTCGTGCCACTGTGCATTCTGGTGATGTCAACATATGGTCCGTAAACTGCTCCTTGGGTGTTACAGAATAAGACTCCAAGAGATAGCCTACCAACCTGTGTTGCCTATCAACCATCCAGTTCTGCACAAATCTTACACAGACCCATTTTACTCCCCCTCCACTCCCATTAGCCTCCCCTTCACCTCCATGGATTCTCCCACTCAGTTACACACAGGGACTCGTTTAAGTGGCCAGTTAACCCACCAACCAACAATTAACCTGAGGGGAAGTGGCAAACTCCACCCTCAACGGTGGTTGTTATCAATGTACAGTGGGGACTATGGTATCTCCTCTTGTTATTGGATACAGAGACTTGGAAACGTCAAGATGTTTCACCCTGAATATCCACCTATGCATGTGACTTTGACATGGTTCCTATGCTTGCATTAACTCTTGATAAGGTCCACCATAAACTGTTGTATGTGCAAATATAGCCAAAACTCAAAATGCAGCTAAACAAGTTGAATTATTTCACAAGTGACCTGATTCCTGTCAATAATTGCTCTCTATGTCCCTACCAACCTGCCCCATTTCTGTGCTTCACAGCTTCCAACAGGCTTGTCCGCCCTCCCTGGAGCAATGCTTCACCTGGGTGCAGCTGGCTACAATCCCTAAATACTCCCTGTTGTCCCATCATTCAAACACAAATACCAATAACAGAAGCAAAAGGTGGAGTGGGAATTACTCCCAGTGTAGTCTCACAATGAAGAATAGCTTGTTTGCATCAGGAAGCAGGAGAGAGTCCTTCCTTCATGTATGGTATTCTTTACAGATTATCCTTGGAGATCCAGCCTTGGACTGAGTTCCAATCTGATTAAGTGGCTGTATCTGCCAGACTTCATAAGGAGACCCAATCCTATGTTCCTTGTCTGTGAGTATCCAGCATATAAGGTATTGAAATTCCAGTGAGAGAATGTATTTATCTTTACACCTTCATATCCTAGATATGATAGATTAAAAGTCTGATCAGAGCTAAGATTCCAGTTTACAACTGTAGGTAAGTGCCCTGGTTAAGAACATGTTTTATAGGATTGCAACTGCTATGCTGTTAGGCACTTTATTTCAGCAGCCTTTCTGCAGAACACAGTCTGTTCTGTTAACTAAGCTTCATAGACTAGTATTTTGGTTTCTGCTACGACAAGGAGCCATTTGCTTGGTTTAGGAATGTTCTGTCACCCAATCAGGTTTGTCTTGGTAACATTCTGTCCAGGGGGATGCCATGGAACATTCGAGAGAGCTGGGCGGGATCAGACAGTTGGTTAGTTTTGGGTCTTTGCAGGCAGGGGTTGGAAGAGGAAGGAGGAGCGGAGAAGAGCTCAAGGGAAGACACTCACAGACTCCTGCTCAAAAGGGAGACCCTGGTGCTAGGAGTGCTTTGTGTGGTTGAATGGTGGAATGGAGGAAGTGCAAATACTCCTGAGTTGGCCAATTAGTTTATAACAGTCTTCAAGGGAAGTTTAAACTGTGCCTGGTGACGTGGGTTCAGTGGCATGAGTGATTAAAGTGATACAACCAACTACTTCAGAAACGAGCTCCAATGTTTATGTGCACATTTAGACTGGGTTAACTGTAATGGACCTTTTTCCTTTTCTTTTTCTATTAACTGTTAAAGTTGAAATATCTGTAAATATACTTCTACCGTAATTTTATTCCGGTGCAGTGGTCAAGTGGTTAAGGCATTGGACTAGCGACCTGAAGGTCATGAGTTCGAGCCCCAGCCGAGGGACCATGTTGTGTCCTTGAGCAAAGCACTTAATCACACATTGCTCTGCGACGACACTGGTGCCAAGCTGTATGGGTCCTAATGCCCTTCCCTTGGACAACATTGGTGTCATGGAGAGGGGAGACTTACAGCATGGGCAACTGCTGGTCTTCCATACAACCTTGCCCAGGACTGCACCCTGGAAAGTGAAGACTTTCCAGGTGCAGATCCATGGTCTTGCAAGACTAACGGATGCCTTTATTAACTTTATTCTGGTGTAAGGTCTGTTGCTTCCTGGGGAATGGTAACTTTGCAGGGGGCAGTATTGATAGACCATTCACCACAATGTTTGTTCCCTCAGCGGAACATTCCAACTTTCCTGTTTGGTTGAACCCAAATCATACTGACCCTAGACGTGCATGGCTTATTGAAAATGGCCTTCTCACTGTTACCCATGCAATGCTAAGTCACGTGACTGTTAGCCAGAGTTAGCTAATGAGCCTAGTTTGTTATGAGCCTCCGTGAGAGGGCTATATAAGTGTGATTGAAAGCCAGGTTTCTATTTGGAATAATAGGAGAAATATCTCTGTTTACTTGGGGGTGGGGGGAGGCCAGCACAAGTAGGAGAATCTAGAATGAGACCATAGTCACACAGGACTTAGAAAGAGGTTGTTTAAAACTGAGGTGTATGGAATGGTTAATCCCTGAAATTCTCTTTCCAGAGAGTTGTGCAGGCCAGATCACTGGGGGGATTTAGAGAAGAAGAAGGGGATAAATTTGAGAGTAAAGTAGCTCATTTATGCCGCTAACTTACATAATGGTATGAATATTGAAAATGGAACATTCTTTAGCAGTTATAACAGGATGTAGGTGAGTAATGCAATGCCATCTAGTGGCATCCTGTGTAATATAGTCAAATCAAGTCAAGTTTATTGTCATTTAACTATATACATGTATTAGAGTACATGACCATATAATGTATATAGAAACAAGACAACGTTTCTATGAACCAGGGTGTAAAGTACTTAACACATATAACATACGATAAGTTATAAAGGTAAGGATAAAATCTACAGATGAATTGCATGTAAATAACAAACTAAAGTGAATTCATATTAAATATTGTAAGATACAGAATAGATTAACCAGTGACCCTTCAAATACATTGCTAATGCCAGGTCTTTTGAGGTCAGGGAATGTTATCAGCCTGGTGAATGATCACATTGCAGTCTCTTCCAACAGCATTAGTGTATCATGTTACATTGCTTTAGCACATCAGGGGAGTATAAAAGCAATTTCCGAATAATCTCGAGCTCACCATATGTCCAGGTGGAAAAATAGCGTCATCCACACCTTTAAGGGAAAATAATTTTCAGGACTTTGAGCAGAGCTTTGGAGGAGGGGAGGAAAGAGACTGAATCAATTCCACAATGTAGACCACCGGAGACTCCTGGGCTGAATGATCTTTTGCTGTAGTGGTGGCCATTGCTCTGTATCCTGTGTAATTATTGTTAAAACTCTATTGTTTCCTTTATAAGTAGAGTAAAGAATGATTTTTTTTACCTGATTTGCTCTCAGATGACTTCATGTTGCTGTTGTACGCGTCCAACCAGTGGCAGGTGTTTGAGGATGAGAACAAAGGAGCAGTGCGGCTTTTGGCCGGGGAGAACACAGAGATCGGCCGCAGTCTGGATACAGCCACCGTCAGTCAGTATATTCCCGTTGCCAACTTCCTACACTGCAGGTATGCCACTCCTGAAAAACCCGGTCACTATTATTTCAGATACCAGTGATCTCAGTGTTTTGTTTCCCTGACTTTGGATGCTGGTTGACAAACCAAAGTTTGAGAGGGCCTTATGTGCAGATCCCTCATTTTCAGATGGACACAAGTCACACAATTGGGTTGTCTGGAGGTGGAAGAACAATAAGGAGAGAGAGAGGGTGAGTTGCAAGGCTGCAGAGATATAAGGAGTGGGGAATGGAATTGATGGGATTGCTCCTCTGAAAGCTGACATGGACTTGATGGACAGAATGGCATCTTTTTGTGTCACGGGCAGGAAGAAAAGCATATTGGGCCATCAAAAATTATGCAATGTGCTACCTTTTCTTTCAATAGCTTCATCTGAAAACTCTTAAAAGGTGATTGCGGTTTATGGTCAACCAGTTAACTGGCCAAAAAATACAAATATATGAATGAGAAGTTAGGGGGCTAAATTAATCAGTCATTTAGCATATTCTTTAAGAGACTGAATAGGCACCATAGCATCTGAAACTTAATTCACATTGACAAAGAAACAACTGCGACTTCCAGAACTTGTGACTTTATCTGTACACCCATTTTTTACCACATGTAAATAAGGTAAAAGTCCTAACAGGAAGTATGCAAGAAGGAAGTCTCAACAGATACTAAAGTTCTACAGATACTAAAGAACTTTGGAATACAGTATCCTTCCCAGTTTGTAATTGCAAAATAATCAGAACAGATGACCATGGAAAGAAGTTCATCTACAGTATCTCTAATGAGAAATAAGTGAATGCCAGTAGTGATTTCTTACTTTAAAGTGCTAATTCCATCTAGACTTTTTAGTAAATGTAAGTAGTGGCTAAAAAAAATGGAGAGAGAACTGGTGCAAGTCTTTTAAAAAAAAAATGAAAGTAAACATTGTTGCCAATTTAAGAAGTGTATACAGTAGATTTTGGTTAATTGGGCCATCAGTTAATTGGGGCATGGCTTATTTCAAAGGTTCAACTTAAATGTCAGAGAAATGTATACTATATACATCCTGAAATGCTTTTCCTTCGAAAAACATCCACGAAAACAGGGAAGTGCCCCAAAGGATGATCAACAGTTAAACGTGAGAACCCCAAGGTCATCCCAGCTTCCGCCCCCACGTGTAACGGCAGCAAGGCACTGATATCCCCGCCCCTAGCAAAAAAATAGCACACCTGCTACTAAGCACAAGCATGAGCTAGGCAATAGCAAAGTCACGCACCTTGCAATTACCCCAAAGACTACTGCAATTCATCCGGCATTTGACAACCCACAGGTTCTCTCTCTCCCTAATAAGGGAGAGGGAAGTGTTCCCTATTTTCACAGCGAGTGGGAGTCATAACAACAACCTGCTGGTTTACAATGTTAAAAAGACAATTTCGTCACTTTTTCCAAGCTCTGTGCCCGAAGATTGCAAAGATCTCAGGTCTTCGGGCCCATAGCGAAAGATTTTCCGGCCTCCCCAACAACACACGAGTCTCCTGCCATGACACCAACCGTCAATCCACCTGTCTCCAGAGCTCCGAGATCTTAGGCTTCCAAACACAATCAAGACTCTCAGGCCAAACCCTTGGCATGTCGAATAGTGGCCAGTCATGGAATCCCGAGAACGAGTCCCATTTCTGCAAAGAACTGAAGTCTGCATGTAACCTAATATATAGGGTCTTCAAAAGAACCCTGAAAGGGAAAAATAGAGATGGAAATAGAGCTGTTTCCAAAGTTGCAAGCAAAGGAGTCCCCGTTTAGTGCCATCTTAACTCTGCCTCCAACTCTTAAAGAACAAAAACAATTGTTAAAGAACAAAAACAAATTGAGAAAATAGCCAGGATTCCTTTCATTTATTTGGGATACTATGCTACTTAATTGGGACAGAAGACGGTCAGTAATGTGTACTTGTGTGACCATCAGACACTACACCTGGCTAAGAGTAACACACATCAAAGTTGCTGGTGAACGCAGCAGGCCAGGCAGCATCTCTAGGAAGAGGTGCAGTCGACGTTTCAGGCCGAGACCCTTAGTCCTGACAAAGGGTCTCGGCCTGAAACGTCGACTGTACCTCTTCCTAGAGATGCTGCCTGGCCTGCTGCATTCACCAGCAACTTTGATGTGTGCTGCTTGAATTTCCAGCATCTGCAGAATTCCTGTTGTTGACCTGGCTAAGAGTGAACAGTTGTGTTAGTGGCGTGTGCTTATGTTATCCATGTGGGTCGATGGACCATCGTCATTATCATTATGTGCCATGTCGTATAATGTGGACAACCATGGTCCCATAAGCACGATTGTTCTTTGCAAATTTTCCTACAGAAGTGGCTTCCCATTGCCTTCTTCTGGGCTACGTCCTTACAAGACAGGTGACCCCAGCCGTTATCAGTACTCTTCTGAGATTGTCTGATTGTCTGCCTGGCATCAGTGGTTGCAGAAGCAAGACCTGTGATATGCTCCACCTGCTCCTATGACTTATGTGACCCTGATCGAGGATGGGGGGCGGGGGAGGAAGAGGGGCTAAGGAGATGCTACACCTTACCCAAGGGTGACCTGCAGGCTAGCGGTGGGAAGGAGCGCCTTACACTTCCTTTGGTAGAGACAGAACTCCACCCCACCGCCTAGGGGCCGACGGATGCTGATTCAAAAAGCAGTGATTTTTTTGTCTCTTTCAATATTTTTAGTAGTTTCTACATAGAAGAATACAGAGTACAAGAAAATATAAATAAAGGTAAAACAAAACAACTACCAATTACATTATATCTATTCATAATAACAATCTCATTACCCCATATTCATGTAGATTAGTCAGTTATATTGAATTATACTAATTTATTACAAAAAAAGAGTCTAACCCCTACCAAGACCAAAGCTGTTTATTAAAGAGAAAAAAAAGGTAAAATACCTTCTCGCATAATAAAAATTAATAATAGCCAACATCTAAATTTAAACAACGAATTGAGGGTTTTGCAAGTTTTGAAAATAATTCAGAAAGGGTCCCCGCAATGTTTGGAGGGCTTGACGAGATTCAGAAATTGAACAATGAATCTTCTCTAAATCTAAGCATGACATAACGTCGCATAACCATTGAGCATGAGTAGGAGGAGAAACATACTTCCATTTAAACAAAAGCACCCTCCTAGCTATAAGAGAGCTAAAGGCCAAAATATGTAAATCAGATGTCTTCAACTTGATATCTTGTCCTGCAGCAATACCGAATAGGGCCGTCAGAGGATTAGGCTTAAAATTGACTTTGAAAAGTAAAGAAAATGATTTTTTGATAATTTTGTTTGTTTATTTTTGACTTTTAAAACAAAAAAAATTGAGACCCTTTCCAAGATGCCATGAAAAGATTTGACACTGACCAAAAAAGTTACCTCCCTGGAGTAAATTGAAAGCCATCTGCCTAAACCCACTCATCGTCAGCTGGCAGAGATACCTAGAGTGCCGAAATTTACAATTACACGCTTGATACGTCAGCAAAATAAACTGAGAAGAATGGGCATTACACGAGGGACAACGGGGAATATCCCAAAAACAGAAGTGTGAATGTAAGTATCCAGATGCTGAGGTGGCCCTCGCTCAGTGGCTTTCCATTGTAACTGGAACTGACAATGGATCAATGATCAATGTTTTTAAAACAATCAGAGGAGCTGGCTAAGAAGCTGGGTCATGAACAGATGGTTGGTTGTCTCGATGGAAATGTAAATTCCACATTGAATTCAAGAAGCGACCAGCAGGAAAGGTAGTGCTGATGCTGTAAGTGCAGAAACATGGAAATCTACAAAACTCCTCGACTTGTTTCCAAAATTTTGTGCAGATGATATCTACACTGCCGAAGAAACAGGCCTTTTTCATCGTGCCATGGCAGACGGTTCCCTTTGCTACAAACACACACTATCAGCTTCAAAGAAAGCAATGGATGGCATAACTGTGTTGCCTTGTTCAAATATTTCAGGAACTGATTAAAAAAAAGTATTGGTTATTGGGAAAAGCATTAAACCTCGATGCTTTAAAAGGCTGCCAATGAATAGTTTACCAATCGAGTACTATGTTAGTAATGCATGGATGACTTCGGAAATTTTTCAGAAATGGCTAATGACTTGGCATATGGACCTGCTGTGGAAATCAAGCAAAATTCTGCTTGTTGACAGTTGTGCAGTACACCCTAATGTAGAATGTTTGAGAACTATCCAGATGGAAATTCTGCCTGCCAATACAACATCGTTGGTGCACCTAATGGATATGGGTAAAGGTAAAGGATCCTTCCGGCGCCTTGTTTGGCACATTGGGCAGCAACCCTGCCATTTCTTTAGCGCTTGGGTGTGTTTATGAGGCCAAGTTGCTAGCTCGACACTCAACTCAGCACGGCTGGAAAGTGTGCAAGGAGCCAGCCAGATTTTAACCTGGGACGACTTGTTCTGAAGTCTGGGTACGGATGCCACTACACCACCAGCACAGGCATGAGATACGGGATATGCGAATCATAAAAAAATTTAAAGACCTTCCATCGCAGAAAGTTGGTGAACCACATTCTCAAAGCAATTGAAGAAAATCTACTGACATCTTCCACAGCCAAGGAAGTGAGTGCAAGCGTTAACCTTTTACAGGCAGTACAGTTTGTCTATGATAGTTTGTAATAATTCAGAGCCGTTTTGTTCACAGTGGTTTCAAACATTTAGGCTTGGAGATGTCAGAAACAGTTGGGAGTGAAAATGAAACAATTTCACTAACTTAAACACGAGGAATTCTGCAGATGCTAACTTAACACTAACTTAACAATTTAGGAACAATGAAGAGATTGGAGGTGCCAACAATTATCTTGAATGTTACATTGAAAATGAATATTTGGGTGATGCAGTTGCTCAAAAGTATTGTATGAAAACACCAAGGCAGGGAATATGAAGATGAGGAAAGTGATGAGGATGACACAACTGAAGCTGAGTAAGTGACCAATAGGATGCCAGGGAGCTTCTAGTTGAATTACGACACTTTCGAGCAGGAAGGCAATGGAGGCAGTTCATTATCTGCACTGGGTGTCTGCACTGACTCTGTTTATACAGTCAATCAAAAGAACACACCAACATGTTCCTCCGTCAATAACCATTGCAATCTAATAGTTTTATAGTACTATAGTAATATTGGTAGTGTTCTAATTTTTTCTGTATTTCATTTAAGTACATAATTTGTTAATCAGCTAAATGGTAGCTTGTCTTTTAACTATTTCCATAAAACTTCGCCTGATTGGGCGGCTGCTTAACTGGGCCAAAACGTACTGATCCTGATGTGCCCAAATCAACCGGAATTGACCGTATCACAGCAGTGGATTGAAAAGGCAGTGAATATATTAAAATTCAGAAATAGATAATAGTGGGACCAAAGTCCAGACTGTTTCGAGATTTAAAAATAATTTCAGGCAAATAATGCTGTTGGATACATAATTTGTAGATGAAATTAACAATTCATTGCATTTTAAGTAATGAGATTATTACCTGGTTGTTTGATAGAAATCTGATCATAACCTTACAACTTGTAACTTCATATACATGACTAAAATATCAGTGTCTGTCATTGTGAGTGAAAATTAAGTGTGTTTTTCACGAGTGTCTTTCAGCAGGGGTTACACGACTGTTATGGTCAAACAGCTAACTGGCCAAAAAAAAATTAATGTTGAACTCCAGGGATGAGGGAGTTTGGGGGACAAGTTAATTGGTCATACAGCATTTTCTTTCAGAGTCTTTACAGTCTGAACGGGCACCATAACATGTGAAACTTCATTCACATTGACAAATACATAAACTGTTAGTCTCGTCCCCACTCTGAAAAGAAAATATTGTATACCGTTTTTAAACAAGCTGTGAAAATAATTTCCACCACCCACTCCACCCCCACCCAATTCTGATTTTTTTTTTTACAGTTTATCGAATGCAACTCTGTAGCTACTGAATGGCACAGTAGTGTAGTGGCTAGCATAATGGTCTACTGCCCCAGCAATCAGGGATCAATAAACACAAAATACTCTGCAGATGCTGGGGTCAAAGCAACACTCACAACATGCTGGAGAAACTCAGCAGGTCGGGCAGCATCCGTGGACACGATGAGTCAACGTTTCGGGCCGGAACCCTTCATCAGGACTGAAGAGGGAAGGGGCAGAGGCCCTATAAAGAAGGTAGGGGGAGGGTGGGAAGGAGAAGGCTGGTAGGTGCCAGGTGAAAAACCAGTAAGAAGAAAGATAAAGGTGTGGTGGAGGGGAAGCAGGGAGGTGAAAGGCAAGAAAGGTGAAGAAGGAATAGGGGAAAACACAATGGGTAGTAGAAGGAGGCGGAACCATGAGGGAGGTGATAGGCAGCTGGGGGAAGGGGCAGAGTGAATAGGGATAGGGGAAGGGAGGGGGAGGAAATTACCGGAAGTTGGAGAACTCTATGTTCATACCAAGGGGCTGGAGACTACCTAGACGGTATATGAGGTGTTGCTTCTCCAACCTGAGTTTAACCTCATCATGGCAGTAGAGGAGGGCATGTATGGACAGTCCGTTCCTGCCACTGTCGTTAAGGAGCATGTACGTTCTCCCTGAGACTGCTTGGGTTTCCTCCCACATTCCAAAAGACGAATGGGTTAGTAAGTTCTGGGCACTGGAATCTTGGTAACACGTGCGGGCTGTCCCCAGCGTATCCTCAAACTGTTGGTCATCGGAGCAAACTATGCATCTCTCTGCATGTTTTGATGTTTCGGTGCATATGTGACAAACAACGCTAACCTTTTGGAATTTTTGATGATTGCTTCTGGAAGTGAAAGTTGGTCAAGTGAGTGTTTCCCTGCTGAAGTTACTGCACTAATGGTAATTACCTCGTGGATTGTTTTTCCATCAGGTGTTACTTAGACATGTTGAAAGTGGTGGTCTTCAGCTACCTGTTCTGGTTTGTACTCTGCCTCATCTTTATCACTGGGACAAGCAGGATCAACATCTTCTGCATGGGTTACCTGGTGGCCTGTTTCTACTTCCTGCTCTCCGGAGGACAGCTGCTGCTGAAACCTGTCAGGGTTATAGTCGACCACTGGGACTACTTGATTGGCTACACTATCCTGGTGATTGTGACAAAGAACATCTTCTCTGTACGTGCTCTTCACTCTGCTGGTCTCATTCACTGGCATGGCCAACCCCCCAGTCCAAAAAGTCTAAGTCTGGTCCTGAAATCCCACTGGCTGGCTCTGTGTGCAACTCTGCTGCTTGGTAGGATTTCTGTGGGGAAAAATGTTGGAAAAGGGAAAATGGAATTCTTGTACTGCATGATTGGTTCCTCCACTAATATGGGTGGTTTGCAAACCACAGCTGAGAGCCTATCCTGTGAATGTTTTGTTCACCCTATGCATGGCCTTTGGATGATACCAGACCGCTACCTGCATTAATCCCCAGATTAATGTACTATAGATTAGTGTAGATTGCTAGTTAATGGTTGCACAGACACAGTGGGTCAGAGGGCCATCTTCCATTCTCCATGCTATGCAGGAGCAAGCCTCCTTAGCAAGTGTGAGGTCTGCTTCTGCAACCCACAACATAGGCAATCAGAGCAGGAGAACACTTGTCTTGATTGCCCCACCATTCATCAAGAGGGTAGCTGATCTTCCTCAGTGCCATTTTCCTCTTCCCATTGATTTGGATGACTACCTTTTTACCTTTCACTTCCACCTTGATTCTCTCCTGCTGAACACCCCAAAGTGTTCCATCCTGCTGTAAAGCTAGTTTAAACCCCCTCCAACAGCTCCAGCAAACCTTGCCCAACCACCAGGATATTATTGTTATATGGGCTAAGATGTAACTTGCCTGATTCACACAGGCTCTATCCATCCCAGAAATACTTCCAATGGCTCAGAGGTCTAAAGACCACCCTCCCCGCAGTCTCTCTGGCCATGAATTTATTTGCTGTATGTCTCTGTTTCTGCCTTTGAGTACAGCCCTGGGAATCCACCCCAAGCAGGTACTTCTTACTTAAAAACAGACCCAGTGCGGCAGTTTTTCTTTATGTCACACTATCAGATTCCCCAGCCCAGCGATGAGGCTGACTTTCAACCCCCAGTTTAATCAATTCCTCTTCACCCCACCTTTTGCTTTGACCCTGTGACGCTTGGGCTTTCCTGCTTCCCAGTGAAGCACACAGTGGGAAACGATCTGAAGCTTTTCCAGTACACCAACAGGCCTCGAAACAGAATGGAGGGCCCTGCACAGCCGCCACATCACACTCATGCTCTTGGTTTGGTAAATACGAGGGCAATGTTCTACGAGATATTTCTTTGATTAGAGGGAGCGCTTTGGGCACCGTATTATAATCAAACTCCAGTAATCCACTCTCCAATGGCTGGACTCTGTCTCACCGTGTAATTTTTGCCACGGTCCTCACTCGCTCACCAATTTCCCCATCCACTCACTGGAGCCTGCTCCTCACACCCTCCTACCACTCGCTGGGGACTCTGTTTCAACGCTGCCCATCCATCCCCTCACCCTGCGCTGCCTCAAGATCCCAGTTCTCTTGGCCATGTTCACTTGAACCTTCCTGGTTAACTGTGTACTATCTTTTCAAAGAAAGTAATAAAGAGTGTATTTCAGCATTAACAAAATACTATTCTGGAAAACCTACTGCTATTAACAAAATACATCTTCTAATGCTGAAAATTTGCTAGTCTAGCATCAGTAAAGTCCTACATTTGCAGGGTTAACAGAGTTTTACAGTAGTGAAAGGATATTTGATTTGTACAGTTTATAGATCTAAAGTAGAATAGCTCTGGAAGCATGCTGGATTTGGGAGAGTTAAAAACATAAGATTCAGCAGGAGGGATGATAATCACTGGGAAGATTTAATGAACAGGGTGAATTTTGCTTCAGGAAGTGATTTAACATGAGATACAAGTAGTGAGATCTGTGATAATTGTAGCAAGAGCTGAGACTCAATTTCTCACATATGGAGCAGGTTCCAATCGTGTGGGAGAGAGAAGTGGCTCCTGACTACTCTAACATTAATATACCGGGAAGCCACTTTCATGCCTTGGGCTGCATAATTAATCAGGAGCATTAGGCGAAGCAAGAAAATTTGTTAAATCAACCTGACCAACAATGTCTGTTAAACAAAAGCTAAATTGCATGCTGAGCCTAGAAATCGGGCTAAGTTAACAAATCGGTTGGGCTAACCAAACTAGTTACAATACTGTGGAAGGGGGTTTCCTACACCAACCAAGGGCATCCTTGCACTGGTTTTGTGTAATAAGAAGGAAGTAATGAGCAATCTTGTTGTAAATACTACAGTATTTCAGGAGAAAGGGGTGACCATCATATAATAAAATGCATCAAAATATAGTGTGAAGGAGTTAATTCCAAGACCAGTGTCCTGAACTGAATTAAAGGAACATAGAACAATACAGCAAAGGAACAAGTTTGGGCCTCTTTGTCTTTGACAAATGCCTGACAAATTGACTGGAATTTAGTGACGATTTCAATAGTAAAGTGGATGGGGGAGACTGATAGATGTGGTGTATTGGAACTTTCAAAAGGCCTGTGATAAGATTGGAGATAGTTTAATGTTATTTCCAGTAAAGGAGAATGAAATAAGAGATCAGTGTGCAAAGCTAAAACAAATGGTTTGGGGGTAATGTACTGATCTAGACAAGGTCCAACTGGCAGACAGGTATCGAAAAGATGGAGCTGGTGAGACACGGAGACGATTTGCAGGTACAGGCAGCTGACAAAACTACTAACTATTCCATTAATTACACATTTTCTGGACTACATTCACTGTAATCCACAGTCTGTAATTCCCCTTTTGAAACTGTTTTTTCGAACTGTCAGTATAACCTAGCATTTTTACAATATCCTGTAGGATTCAGCGAACTGGATTTTACAGAAGCACACACAGAACGCTGGAGGAACTCAGCAGGCCTCATAGGTGGCATCTATGAAAAAGAATACAACTGATGTTTTGGTCCGAGACCTTTCATCAGGACAGCTCCTGATGAATAGTCTCGGCCTGAAACATTGACTGTTTACTCTTTCCCATAGATGCTGCCTGGCCTGTTGAGTTCCTCCAGCATTCTCTGTGTGTGTGTGTGTGTGTGTGTGTGTGTGGCTTGGATTTCTAGCACCTGCAGATTTTCTCTTGCTTGTGATTGGATTTTTTGAGCATGCAGGCATGGCCACAGCAGTCACTGCTAAAGCGGACTTGGGGCCAGATCGAAGCGGCGGGGCCCAGGCACAAGAGTGAAAAGTGAACTGATGTTTGGCATGTTTAAGTGCCAAGCCAGGTTAAAAAGGTCAAGATATCAAGGCCGAGGGCAAAGGATGGATCGTGTTCAGCTCACTACTCTGAGGTTTACCTGTCTCAGTGCTGAGCTTGCTTCGTGGCTCGGGATTCACTTTCAGGGGCTCTCTGGTTCATGTTCTGCGTGTTATTTGTTTACATTTTTATCTTTTGCATGATTTTTTCTTTTTTACACTTTGGGTGTTTGACAGTCTTTGTTGTGTGCGGTTTTTAATGGGTTCTAGTGTGCTTTTTTGTTTTGTGTCTGCCTGCAACAAGATGAGTCTCAAGGTTGTACAGTATATAGTACACAAACTTTGATGATAGATACACTTTGAACAAAGAGTGGTACTACACAGATTATTTTCCAAGTGGTAGTCATTCTGTTAATTGGAACCCAGCTTATTTATGATAGATAATAATGAGTTAAATGTAGGAATTAAATGGAAATATCTCCAAGTTTGTGGAGGAAGGATGTTGCGTTGGATAGAGTTGTGGAGGATCCAATGATTTGGACAGGATGAGTGAGTTGGCAGATATATAGTAGATAAAGTAATGTGTGGTTATCCACTTTGGTGATAAAGACAGGAAGGTAGATTATCTGATTGGCAATAGAATGAGAAAGAAGGGGATGCAATGAGTTTTGGGTGTCTTAGATGATTAAGAAGACAAATGGTATGTGGGCTTTCATAGCCAGAGGGTTGAGTACAGGCGTAGTGCGTGTACTGTTCACCTAGGTCTTCTCATATACAGCAACAGACTACAACAAACTCAGAGTGAATCAAATTATAATCATATTTACTACTTGCAAGGGGAAATCTACCTCCATATGTTAAGTTGTCAGTAGGTAGCTTCAATCTTACAGCTCAAAGCAGATCATTTTTATATGTTTACAGACTTCAGTAATTCATCAATTTCATGTCTTTGAAATCATTCCATCCCATAACTGCATTCCTTACTTATCTGCATCCATCTCACCACCCCAATGTCCTGTTTTTCTCTGCTGTCAAAATACTCCCTGCCACAAAACACACACATCAGCAAACCAACAAAGCACTCTGGGATCACACAGATACGATTTTGTCATATTACATTTAACAAAAGTTATAAATTCATAAAAACCTCAGGATTACAGATGTATTTCCACTGCAGGGATGTCTCGTTGCATTTTTATAGGATCAGGGTGGGAATGCACCATAAGTATTGTGTGCAGTTTTGGTCCCCTTATCTGAGAAAGAATGTTATTATCATGGGGTGACAGTAGTACAGATTCATCAGACTAATTCATGGTATGATGGGATCCACATAGGAAGAGGAATTGGGCTTATAGTTGTTAGAGTTTGGAAGAAAACTGAACTTCAGTGAAACTTATAAAATCCTGGTGGGACTGAACAGATGTGATGAAGGAAGGATGTTCCAAAAAAGTCTCAAACTAGATGTCACTGTTAATAATGTAAGAATTGTAATTTGGGACAGAGATGAGGGGAAATTTATCCACACAGAGAGTGGAGAACCTTGAATTCCCTATCACAGAAGGCAGCTGAAGTCAAATCAAGGGATATGGGGAGAAAGTGTGAATAAGGGATTGAATCTGGACAATCAGACATGATTGAATTGGATAGTGGAGCAGGCCCAATAAGTTGACTGACTGATTCTTGCTTCTAATTTCTGTGCTTCATGTTGACTCACCTTATTCATCCTTCCAAAATGTAATGCACCTCATTTTTCAGCATCAAGCTCTATCTGCGACCGATCCACTAGCTTGTCTCTATCTCCAAGCACTCTATCACTATTCTCTTCACAGTTTAATGCATCACTCTTCTGAGTCATCAACTGTTACGAAAGTTGTATCTGAAACACCTACAGCAAGTCCAAATACACTTCCCTCCATTAGAGGAAATCATCTTTCATTACAAGAAGCTTGGAGACCTCTGCCTTCACCCTGCCTTGCGTAGCTGGATCCTGGACTTCCTGTCAGATCACCAGCAGGTAGTAAGAGTGGGCTCCCTCACCTCAACCCCTCTGACCCTTAACACAGGTGCCCCTCAGCGCTGTATCCTAAGCCCTCTCCTTTACTTTCTGTATACCTATGACTGTGTAGCCTCCCACAGCTCCAATCTGCTAATTAAGTTTGCTGGTGATACTACATTGTTGGCCTAATCTCAAATAATAATGAGGCAGCCTACAAAGAAAAAGTCATCACCTTGACACAGTGGTGTCAAGAAAACAACCTCTCAGTCAGTTTTGCAAAAACAAAGGAGCTGGTTATGGACTACAGGAGGAATGGAGACAGGCTGACCCCTATTGCCATCAATAAATCTGGGGTCGAGAGGGTGAACAGCTTTAAGTTCTTGGGCATACACATCATCGAGGATCACACGTGGTCTGTACATACCGGCTGTGTGGTGAAAAAGCACAACAGCGCCTCTTTCACCTCAGACGTTGAAGAAGTTTGGTATGGGCCCCCAAATCCTAAGAACTTCCTACAGGGACACAATTGAAAGCATCCTGACTGGCTGTATCACTTGCCTGGTATGGGAAGTGTACTTCCCTCAATCGCAGGACTCTGCAGAGAGTGGTGCAGACAGCCCAGCACATCTGTAGATGTGAACTTCCCACTATTCAGAATATTTACAAAGACAGGTGTGTAAAAAGGGCCCGAAGGATCACTGGGGACCCGAGTCACCCCAATGACAAACTGTTCCACTTGCTACCATCCAGGAAACAGTACCGCAGCATAAAAGCCAGGACCAACAGGCTCCAGGATGTCTTCTTCCACCAGGCCATCAGACTGATTCATTCATGCTGATACAATTGTATTTTTATGTTATATTGACCGTCCTGTTGTAAATACTATTTATTAAGAATTACTATAAATTGCACATTGCACACTTAGATGGAGATGTAACAAAGATTTTTACTCTTCATGTATATGAAGGATGTAAGTAATAAAGTCAATTTAATTCAATACTGCAGCTTGGTCTATCCTTCCTTCCCTCCACCCTCCACCCTCCACCCTGCCACTTTCAAATTGACATGGTGTTGTGGTCTCGTCTGTAGTCTTTGCTCCTCAGAGAATTCGTCTCTCCCCACCCCCAAACACAGAATTCAGAACTAAATACTAGTGAGGGAGCAAAATGCTCTGGGAGATTTGTCAATGACCTGCTCTTTAATGGTCACCCATTCCCTCTCTGCCTGTACCCTCGTGAGCATCTCTGGAAATGTGCTGTTCTCAGAGCACACAGTCTCACAGGCAGAATGTAGTGATGTCAAGGTTAGGCTTCTAGAGCTTATGCCCTCAGTGATAACCATTCCCTTATCCCGATAGTCCCGAACACAGCACGGCCATTCCATGGAACTAAGGTGCCCTGTGGTATCTTTATTGATTGGATTAATTCAATTAACAAATAATATATAAAATACAGTTACTCCTATAACCCTGTTTGGCTTTAATGAACATTTTAATTTCCTGTCTCTTTCTTTTCATCTACAGACATGAAATAAAATTTGAGAATATAAGGAGCGTTGGTTTAAACTCATTGACTTCGATCTGCCAGGTTGCTTCCACCCCCCCCCCCCCAGAATTCTGTTTGCCACACAGACTGGGGATCTGTGTCCTGTATTCCTTTTATTCAGCACATTTAACAATGTGTGAGCGTGGTTAATCAGCGGAGCATGCTTAGCCAAGAATCTGTATTTAACTGTTAATGCATACAGACATTTAAGTGAATGCACTTCCAAAAGTACATTTTCTTAAAGGAGGAACATATTTAAGCAGGTGCTTTTGCTGACGCATGGCATCCCCCAGTCATTGTTCACCAGCAGAACGTGCACTCGCTCCAGCCTTTGGTCTCACTTTGCTGACAATGTTTTTTAAATGGGAGAGGGAAATAAGGAAACATTACAGAGGCGGTCAAACCCGCTGCAACAAATTTGATGGCAAATTAACTCGTGCTGTGATTGACCCCTGACAGATTGGCTCCTGTGTCTACTTGAAAAGCTTGCTTGAGGGGAACTGCTGGGTGGTGCAGACGTTTGGAATGGCTTGTACGATCACGGAGTATGATCTGCGTGAGTAGATAATAGTTTGTTTCACCAGACTTAGAAGTCAGACGTGAGATTCCCTGCATGGAGTGCATGACGGGAGGAATTCTCCACTGTATCAGAACTATCATGCTGCTTACCAACATCCAGTACCAAATTAGCAGAATTATCCTCTAATTAAATATTAGGATACCTAGAGGTACTTGTCAGGAAGATCCAGAGCACCCATTGGTGTGTGTGTCTGGGATGGGCATTGGCCTCCTACAGAGAGCCGACAGACATGCTGAACTTGAAAATGTGGCAGCCATCGCCCATCCCAATGCTGAACCTGGTGACCACAGACCTCTTGGACCACTGTCAATGAGAATGGGGGATGAGGAAAATAATCAGACCTAGCTTTGGTGGGGAGGGTGGATTGGGAGCAGGAAAACAGAATGGCATTTTAGGGGAAAGGGGCAATGGGATAGATGAGCAGCCAGTGTTGAAGGGGATCAAGGCAAGATTGGCGTTTGGTTTTGGGGAGGATTGAGGTCGGGTATTGAGGGAGATCAGAGGAGATCATTGTTTGGTGTTGGGAGAGATCGGGGAAGTTCAGTACTTAGTGTTGTCAAGGATCAGGGGAGACAAGCATCTGGTGCTGGGGGAATTTAGTCAATATCAGCAGTATATTTGTAGAGATTGAGGCAGGTGATGATCGGGGACGAGGGGGGATGAGCGAGGTGTGGAGACAGATGGGCACTGATCAGTATTTGTTATTGATGAGTTGGCTGTTTATCAGCCTGCTGTTGCCAGGAATGGGGTAGATTGGTGCTTCCTGTTGAGGGAGGGTTCAGTGGACTGTGTTGAGGAAGGTCAGTGACATTGGCAAGGCAGAAACTGGGAAGGTTAGCAACTGGTGTTAGGAGGGTCCTGGATGAGATCAGAATTTGTGTGGTGGGATTGGGATCAGGATGAACCCAACCTCCTGGAGGGGTGATATGGGAAGTGCTGCTCACTCTTTTCACTGGAGCTGCCAGCAGATTGGTGAGAGGGGCTTGTTGTTTGGCAGACCAGGGGAATATGATGGGAGATCATTAGCAAAGTGAGGAAATGTGCTGGGAAGACAACATTTTCATGGTCTGCCCAGCGACTGACACTCCTAAGACAACTAGTCCTAGCCTCCCCTGTGCTGCTTCATAGAATCATAGCAAGGAAAGTAACATTGTCACATGAGACCTGATGTGAAATCACATCAGCATCACAAAGGTGACATTTTGGAATGTTTCTAGCTCATTTTTTAATTGATATGAAACAAACTGGAAACTCAGTCCAGAAAATCAATAGAATTTTAATTGTATTTTGTTGGATAAAAAGCATGATTCAGTTGAATTTCATGGCAGTGGTGTACAAAACGTTCTGCTGGTTCACACTACCTCACTCCATTCTTGGTATGAGGCTAGTGGCTAAACCATTGTAAGATGGTTGATGACAGGGAATAACGTGACTTTCTACCTCCAAGTGCCTGGCTCCACACCATTTACACTGGTTGATCAACATGGGCCATGGTTGTGGTGTCCCACCATGCTACACAACTTGGATGTAGCAAAGGCACTCCATTATGCAATCAGAAGATTCTTGACCAGTGACCTTTTCCTCTTTCTCCTATAGTTTTAAAAACAAAATGGTTCAAAGGGAATTCTTTCTAAAGGGTCCATGGATTTTCTGTTAAGTTGCTTTAAGTGGAATCTAGGAGATATGTTAGATTTTAAATCTCTGTGGGCTTCAGGTAGGACCTGGAGATCTGCAACCCCAAACAATATTTTCACAGAAGAAGACCCTCTGAAGAGAAGCAGAGAAAGTTGATAGGAAGAACATGGCAATTGGATGGCACTGAGATGTTGGTGCTTAGGTCTCTGATGGCATCTCACTAAATTTATATGTTTTACATATGTCCCTATATGTTTCCAGCAAATACAGACAACCTGCATGAAGCCTGTGAAGTCCCAAGCAAGCAGGCGGGCATTATCTGGGATAGTGTCTGCTTCCTCTTCCTACTAGCCCAGCGGAGAGTCTTTCTGAGCTATTACTTTCTGCATGTGGTCGCAGATCTGAAGGCTTCAAAGCTCCTGGCAGCAAGGTGAGCATAATTCCTGTAGGCTTAAATCATTATAGGCTCTGGATAACCTCTTCTTTGTGGCATTTATTCAGGGGTGTGTGCACCATTGAATATGTTGGTTCAAAGGTTCCCATGTCCAATTCATTTCAAACAGGGTGTTAGCTGATTCCTTCAAGGTGATTACTAATACGCTGCAATTCATTAGTTCCCACACAGGGGTGATCTTCCAAGGCTGGTTTACCTGCACACCTGTCTCTGAATTTTTGTTGGAAAATCTATGCTTATTGGCACTAGGGAAAGATCAGGGTTGATGTTGAATGCTCATCAAATGACTTCTATGATTTAACTATCCGCTTGAGAGATAGTTAAATAGAAATTCCACACCTTTGTTGCTGTGTTCCTTCAGTGCCTCAGTAAAGTGCAGCATGGCTTGTGACCTGAAAGGAGTTAGAAACATAGAAAATCTACAGCACATTACAGGCCCTTTGGCCCACAGTGTTGTGCCAACCATGTAACCTATTCTAGAAGCTGCCTAGAATTTCCCTACTGCATAGCCCTCTATTTTTCTAAGCTCCAGGTACCTATCTAAGAGTCTCTTAAAAGAACCTATTGTATCCATCTCTACCACCTCCGCTGGCAGTACATTCCATGCACCCACCACTCTCTGTGTGGAAAAACTTACCTCTGACATCCCCCTTATACCTAATTCCAAACACCTTAAAACTATGCCCCCTCATTTTCACATTTTAGCCATGGGAAAAAGCCTCTGACTATCCACATGATCAATGCCTCTTATCATCTTATACACCTCTATCAGGTCACCTCTCATCCTCCATTGCTCCAAGGAGAAAGGGCCAAATTCACTCAACCTATTCTCATAAAACATGCTCTCCAATCCAGGCAACATCCTTATAATTCTCCTCTGCACTCTCTCTATAGTATCCACATCCTTCCTTTAATGAGGTGACCAGAACTGAACACGGTACTCCAAGTGGGGTCTAACTAAGGTGTTACATAGCTGTAACATTACCTCACACCTCTTGAACTCAATCCCATAGTTGATGAAGGCCAACACAGCATACGCCTTCTTAACAATACTGTCAACCTATGCAGCATCTTTGTGTGTCCTATGGACATGGACCCCAAGACCTCACTGATCCTCCACAGTGCCAAGAGTCTTACCATTAATATTACATTCTGTCTTCAAATTTGACTAATGAAATGAACCACTTCACACTTATCTGGGTTGAAATCCATCTGCCACTTCTCAGCCCAGTTCTGCATCCTATCAATGTCCCGCTGTAATCTCTGACAACCCTCTAGACTATCCACAATGCCCCCAACTTTCATATCATCAGCAAACTTATTAACCCACTCTTCTACTTCCTCACCCAAGTCATTTATAAAAATCACAAAGAGGAGGGGTCCCAGAACAGATCCCTGAAGAACACCATTGATCACCATCCTCCATGCAGAATATGAACCATCTACAACCACTCTTTGCCTTCTGTGGTCAAGCCAATCCTGAATCCACAAAGCAAGGTCTCCTTGGATCCCAACTCTCATTACTTTCTGAATGAGCCTCGCATGGGGAACTTTATCAAGTGCCTTACTGAAATCCATATCCACTACATTCGCTGCTCTACCTTCATCAATGTGTTTTGTTACATCCCCAGACAATTCAGTCAGGTTCGTAAGGCATGACCTGTGATTGACAAAGCCATGCTGACTATCCGTAATCAGTTTATGTCTCTCTAAATGCTCATAAACCCTGCCTCTCAGGATCTTTTCCAACAACTTTCCCACCACTGAAGTAAGACTCACTGGTCTATAATTTCCTGGGTTATCTCTGCTCCCTTTCTTGAACAAGGGAACAACATTTGCAACCTTCCAATCCTCCGGTATTCTCCCACCCCTATTTATGATGTAAAGATCATTGCCAGAGGCTTAGAAATCTCCTCCCTGACCTTCCACAGTAACCTGGGGTATATCTTGTCCAGTCCTGGTGACTTGTCTAACTTAATACCTTTCAAAAGCTCCAGCACATCCTCTTCCTTAATGTCTATACACTCAAGCGTTTCAGTCTTGCTTTAAGTCGTCCCCACAATTGTCAAGGTCCTTTTCACTGATGAATACTGAAGCAAGGTATTCATTAAGTACCCCCGCTACCTCCTCCGGCTCCACGCACACGTTTCCACTATCACTGCTGATTGGCCTATTCTCACACGGCTCACCTTCTTGCTCTTCACATACTTGTAGAATGCCTTGGGATTTTCTTTAAACCTGCTCACCAAGGCCTTTTCATGGCTCCTAGCTCTCCTAATTTCATTCTTGTGTGCCCTCCTGGCACCCTTGTAATTTTCTAGAGCTCTAACAGGACCTAGTTTCATGAACCTTTCATAAGATTTCTTTTCTTCTTGACTAGATTTTCTACATTCTTTGTATTCCATGGTTCTTTTACCCTACCATTCTTTCCCTGCCTCAGTGGAATATACCAATGCAGAATGCCATACAAGTATTCCTTGAACATTTGCCACATTTCTGCTGTGCATTTAAGAAATTACAATGGCATGAAAGGGGAACCATCCATAGATGAATGGAAAGAGGCATTTGCAGGATGGACAGCAGAGCAGCAATTGCTGGAGTTTCTGCAAAAAATGAGGGCAGTGCAAGACAGATATATTCCAAATAAGAAGAAATTTTCAAAGGGAAGAAGGACATTACCGTGGCTGACAAGTGAAGTCAGAGCCAAAGTAAAAGCAAAAGAGAGGACATACAAGGAAGCCAGAGCTAGTGGGAAGATAGAGGATTGGGAAGCTTTTAAAAACTTGCAGAAGAAAACTAAGAAGGTCATTCGAAAGGAAAAGATGAATTATGAAAGGAAGCTGATGACTTATATCAAAGAAGATACTAAAAGCTTTTTTAAGTATATAAAGGGTAAAAGAGAGTTGAGGGTAGATATAGGACCAATAAAAAATGATGCTGGAGATATTGTATTGTAGTGAGAGCGCAAAGATGGCAGAGGAGTTGAATGCTTATTTTGCATCAGACTTCACAATGGAAACCACCTGCAGTATACTAGACATTCAAGAGTGTCAGGGAAGTGAAGTTTGTGCAGTGAAAATTATGACTGAGAAGGTGCTCAGGGAGCTTAATGGTCTGAGGGTGGATAAATCTCCTGGACTTGATGGAATGCACCCTCGGATTCTGAAGGAAGTAGCTGGAGAGTTTGCAGAGGCATTAACGATGGTCTTTTAAGAATCGATAGATTTTGGCATTGTACCAGATGACTGGAAAATTGCAAATGTTACTCTGCTATTTAAGAAGAGTGGGAGGCAGCAGAAAAGAAACTATAGACCTGTTAGTCTGACATCAGTGGTTGGGAAGTTGGAATCGATTGTTGGGGATGAGATTATGGAGTACCTGGAGGCACATGACAAGATAGGCCAAAGCCAGAATGGTTTCCTGAAAGGAAAATCCTGCCTGACAAACCTACTACAATTCTTTGAGGAAATTACAAGCAGGGTAGACAAAGGAGATGCAGTAGACATGGTGTACTTGGGATTTTCAGAAGGCCTTTGACAAGGTGCCACACATGAGGCTGCTTAGCAAGATAAGGGCCCATGGAATTACACAGAAGTTACTAGCATGGGTAGAGCATTGGCTGGTTGGCAGAAAACAGAGAGTGAGAATAAAGGGATCCTATTCTGGCTGGCTGCCAGTTACCAGTGGAGTTCCACAGCGGTTGGTGTTTGGATCACTGCTTTTTACGATGTATGTCAATGATTTGGACTATGGTATTAATGGATTTGTGGCTAAATTTGCCGATGATACAAAGGTAGGTGAAGAAGTGGCAAATGAAATACAATGTTGGAAAGTGTGTGGTCATGCACTTTGGTGGAAGAAATAAATGGGCAGACTATTATTTAGATGGGGAGAGAATTCAAAATGCAGAGATGCAAAGGGACTTGGGAGTCCTTGTGCAAAATACCCTAAAGGTTAACCTCCAGGTTGAGTCAGTTGTGAAGAAGGCAAATGCAATATTGGCATTCATTTCTATAGAATATAAAAGCAGGGATGTGATGTTGAGGCTCTATAAGGCACTCGTGAGACCACACTTGGAGTATTGTGTGCAGTTTTGGGCTCCTTATTTTAAAAAGGATATACTGACATTGTGAGGGTTCAGAAAAGATTCACAAGAATGATTCCAGGAATGAAAGGGTTACCGTATGAGGAACGTCTGGCAGCTCTTGGGCTGTATTCCCTGGAGTTCAGGAGAATGAGGGGGGATCTCATAGAACCATTCTGAATGTTAAAAGGCCTGAACAGATTAGATATGGCAAAGTTATTTCCCATGGTAGGGGATTCTAGGACAAGAGGGCACGACTTCAGGATTGAAGGACATCCTTTTAGAACTAAGATGCGGAGAAATTACTTTAGTTAGAGGGTGGTAAATCTGTGGAATTTGTTGCCACGAGCAGCTGTGGAGGCCAAGTCATTGGGTGCATTTAAGGCAGAGATAGGTAGGTTCTTGATTAGCCAGGGCAAAAAAAGGGTATGGGGAGAAGGCAGTGGAGTGGGGATGACTGGAAGAATTAGATCACCCCATGACTGAATGGTGGAGCAGACTCGATGGGCCGAATGGCCTACTTCTGCTCCTATATCTTATGGGTCTTATGGTCTTATTTCCCTGAGAATATCTGCTCCCAATTTATACCAACTATATCACTAGTGTGACTAACTAAGCCAAATGGAACTTAATTAGGCTTAAGCTCTTACACTAACTATGAACAGAACAGAGAGCTCCCCAGTGATATGCTGGGCATGTCTTCCTGCTCTGCATTCAGGAGAAGCCCTACATCGTATTGCCTGTCTTTAATCACTCTCGAACTGCTCACATTTATTCACTGACCAGATAACTTTCTTCACTGTGGTATATCCTAACAGATAGAGATTCCCTCTCCTTATGCTCCCTGCTGGTGAGCCAGCTTCATCTGTCTCCTTTCTAGTTCTGGCGACAGGTCTTTGACCTGAAACATGAACTCTGTTTCTCTTCTCACAAATGCTGCAGGACCTACTGAATGTTAACACCATTTCCTGTTTATATTTTCGGTATCCAGCATCTGCATCATTTTTTTTTATTTTCAGGTTCTCCAATGTCTTACTTAACATTTCTCCTTCAATGGATAATGTCCAAAATAACAGGCTATTTGACTCATTATTGGCAAAGAATTCTGTGTTTTGCCTCTAGTGTTGATCTGCATTTCAAAGCAGAGTCCTGAGAGATTGTCAATTGATGTCGAAATAGACCTCACATTTACCTGCACTGCACTTTCTCTGTAGCTGTTACACTTTATTCTGCGTCTGTTGTTGCTTTACCTTTTTCTACATCAATGCATTGTGTAATGATTTGATCTGTATGATCAGTATGCAAGACAAGCTTTTCGTTGTATCTCGATACATGCGACAATAATAAACCAATTACAAAACCCAACATGTGTAAACGTGAAATGCAGAAAGGTGATAAATTGAAATCTAAAATGCAAAGAGATGATTATATTACAAATGATGTATTCAGATGACCAGGTTTGCATAAATATAATTCTTTTGTTTGCACAGAGGAGCTGAACTGTTTGAAGCAAAAGTTAAAAAGGGAATCACAATGAGACTGGAGAAAGAAAGGCGATCCATGGAGATGCTGAAGAAACAGTAAGTTTAATTTAATCAGTGCAGGCAAGGAAGACAGGTGACGTGCTGAAACAGGCTAGTTCCTCACTCAGGACATTTAATCTTTAATTCCCTGCACATCAAATTCACAATGCTAAACAAAGCTGGAATGGACAGTGCTCCTCGTGATTGCCCCGAGCGTGTTTGTCTATTGCTGTCTATGCTGACAAGCAAAGCTGCCGGTGGAAGATACGCTAGCAACATGATGCATGGAACAGAAGGAGACCTTTCGGGCTGTTGTATCTGTTACAGCTCTTTGCGGGAACAACCCAATTCACCCCACTCTTCTGTCTCCACTTCTGAGGAAGTGTGGGAACTGGGGCCCTGCGTATTAGAGGGTACGTGGGAACTGGGGCCCCTATGTATTAGAGAGAGGGTGGGAACTGGGGCCCTGTCTAGGTTGGGACTGTGTGTATTAAAAGGAACATGGGAGCTGGGCCCACTGTGTACTTGAGGGAACGTGGGAGCTGGAGCCACTGTGTATTAGAGGGAATGTGGGAGCTGGGGCCACTGTGTATTTGAGCGAATGTGGGAGCTGGGACCGCTGTGTATTTGAGGTAACATGGGAGCTGGAGCCATTGTGTATCAGAGGGAACATGGGAACTGGGACCACTGTGTATTCGAGGGATTGCACCAACTGGGGCCCCTGTGTACTGGAAGGATCCTAGGAGCTCGGACCCCTGTGTTTTACAGGGAGTGCAGGATGCATACCCAGCAAGTCAGATGCCAACCCTTTCAGGATTTCCAAATAATCGGGTAGTGGATTATCAGTGTTTTACTACAGTAAAGTAAAGGTGCATTATTCTACTGACCCTGACAATCTTCTCTCTTTTCTCCACACTTCTCCCTGAATCTCATCACTAGGATGGAAAGGATCAAGGCCAAACAGGAGAAGTACAAGAAATCAGTACCAAGATCTGTCAATAACTCACATAGAGTCGGAAACTCAAAGTCAGACGGTGAGAAATCATCTCCAGGTTTGTCTGTTCATGGACAGTTGAAGGGAACTGTTAATGCCGAGTGTTTACTGACATTGCTAGCTTCTCCAGTTGTCTGGAAACTGCTGTAGTCATTCAACAAAGGTAGGGTTGTCCCTGACTCTGTGACCTTCACCACTTGGTTCTTGCAGTCAAGCTGGCCTTATTGGAGAAATAGTGGGGGTTGGTTAGTGATAGACACCGAGTCCCAGCAGAACCCATGCACAGACTTCACAAGTTCACAGGTTCAAAACACAAAGTAAATTTGTTACCAAAGTGCATATATGTCACCATATACAATATTGAGATTCATTTTCTTGTGGACATACACAGTAAATACAAGAGATACAATAGAATCAATGAAAGACTGCGCCCAACAGGACAACCACCCATCATGCCAGAGATGACAAGCTGTGCAAATACAAAAGAAAATAATAGTAACTAAATAAGCAAAAAATATTGAAAACATGAGATGAAGAGTCCTTGAAAGTGAGTCCATACGTTGTGGGAACTGTTCAGTGATGCGTCGAGTGAAGTTATCCCCTCTGGCTGATAGGGAATAACTGTTCCCGAATCCGGTGGTGTAGGTCCTGAGGCTCCTGTATCATCTTCCTGATGGCAGCAGTGAGAAGAGAACGTGGCCTGGGTGATGGTGGGGTGGAGGGATCCTTGATGATGGATGCTATTTTCCTGTGACAGCGCTTCATGTAGATGTGTTTAATGGTGGGAAGGGCTTTACCTGTGATGGACTGGACCGTGCCCACTACTTTTTGTAGGATTTTCAATTTAAGGGCATTGATGTTTTCATACCAGGCTATGATGCAACCAGATAATATACTCTCCACAACACATCTATACAAGTACGTCAAAGTTTTAGATGTCATGCCAAATCTTTGCAAACTTCTAAGGAAGTAGAGGCACTGCTGTGCTTTCTTCATAATGACATTTTCACACTGGACCCAAAACAGTTCCTCTGAAATGATAGCACTGAGGAATTTAAACTTGCTGACCTTCTCCACCTCTGATCATCTGATGACGACTGGCTCATGGACCTTTAGTTTCCTCCTCCTGAAGTCAATAATCAGGTCCTTGGTCTTGCTGATGTTTCGTGAGTGATTGTTGTTGTGGCACCACTCAACCAGATTTTCAATCTCCCTCCTACACGTTGATTCATCACCAGCTTTGATCCGACAAATGGCAGCAAACTTAAATATGGCATTGGAGCTGTGCTTACTCTCGGTCATAAGTTAAAGCAAGTAGAGCAGGGGGCTAAGCACACAGCCTGTGATGCACCTGTGCTGATGGAAATTGTGGAGGAGATGCTTTTGCCAATCTGAACTGACTGGGGTCGGCAAGTGAGGAAATTGAGGATCCAATCACACAAGGACATATTGAGGCCAAGGTCTTGAAGCTTATTGATTAGCTTTGAGGGGATGATAGTACTGAATGCCATTCTGTAGTTAATGAAGAGCATCCTGATGTATGCATCTTCACTGTCCAGGTGTTCCAGGGCTGAATGAAGAGACACTGAAATGGCATCTGCTGTGGACCTGTTGTGATGATAGGCAGATAGGAGCAGATCCAGGTTGCTTCTCAGGCAGGAATTGATGTGTTTCATCACCAACCTCTCAAAACACTTCATCATTGTGGATGTTAATGCTACTGGATGATAGACATTGAGGCAGGTTACCACGTTCTTCTTAGAAACTGGCGTAATTGAAGTCTGCCTGAAGCAGGTGGGTACCTCAGACTGCCGAAGTGAGAGGTTAAAGATTTCAGTGAACGCTCCAGCCAGTTGATTAGCACAGGTCTTTAGTGCTTGGCCAGGTGCTTTCAGCGTGTTCACCCTCCTGAAGGGTGCTGTCACATGGGCATCAGAGACTGAAATCACAAGGTCATCGGGGGCTGTGGGAATTCTTGAAGGTTCCTCCATGTTTTGACCATTAAAACAAATATAGAAGGCATGGAGCTCATCTGGGAGCGAAGCCTTGTTGTCACTAATGTTGCTTAGTTGCACTTTGTAAGAGATAATAGTATTCAAGCCTTGCCACTGCTTTTGAATATTAAGTTTGGTCTGGAATTGACACTTAGCACGAGATCTCTTTCTGGAGATTGTACCTGGACCTACTCAGAATCTCGTTTAATATCACTGCACAAGTTAACTTGTTAACTTTGTGGCAGCAGTAAAATGCAATACATGAATTTAAAAAACAAAAAGTACAGTAAGTATATATATATGTGTGTATATATATATATATATATATATATATATATATATATATATTAAATAGTTAAGATTAGTGCAAAAACAGAAATTTTTTAAAAAGTAGTGAGGTAGTGTTCAAGGGTTTTTTTAGGAGTCCATTTAGGAATCGGATGGCAGAGGGGAAGAAGCTGTTCCTGAACTGTTAAGTGTGTGCCTTCAGGCTTCTGTATCTCCTTTCTGATGGTAACAATGGGAAGAGGGCATGTCCAGGGTGGCGGGGGTCCTTGATAATGTAAGCCACTTTCTTGCGGAACCAATCCTTGAAGATGTCTTGGATACTGCTGTGGCTAGTATGCATGATGGAGCTGACTAATTTTACAACTCTGCAACTTACTTCAATTCTGTGCAGTAGACCCACCCTCCATACCAGGCGGTGATGCAGCCAGTCAGAAAGCTCTCCACGGTACACCTGCAGAAATTATTAAGTGTTTTTTGGTGTCAAATTGAATCTCCTCAAACTGCTGATGAAATCTAGCCGCTCACTTGCCTCTTTTATAGCTGCACCATTGTATCTTACTTGATCATCAGACCTGAATGCCACTGATCTGGCCCTCAGCAGACTGCAGATTTCGTGGTTCATCCAGGGCTTCTGGTTGCTAATGATTTTCTGGGGACACACTCATCTATGAATGTTTTTATAAAGCCCATGACAACCCGTGGTGAATTTGTTCAGATCCTGTGAGTCCTTGAACACAGCCCAGCCTACTGACTTGAAGCAAACCTATAGGTGCTCCTTTGCCTTGTGCAACTACCTCTTTGTGAAAGCAGTGTATATTGTACCTGTGTGATCATGTACAAAGATATCCAGGTCCCTCTGAGCCCCAAAGCCTTTCCATCTCTCACCACCTTATATAAGAAAAAAACCTCATCTTGAGACTTTTGTTAAAGTGCTGGCCAACTTTATATTTGGATATATTATACTTGGTTCCCTCCCATTGTGGGGCCCCAGCACTGACCCCCAATAAAATCCTCATAGTTACAACCTCCCAACCCAAAAGTGGCTTGCTAATTGCTATTTTCTGTTAAACAGTCCCCATTCCACCATACCAGAATCCCATTCAACTTGAAGACCAATTTTAAAGCAGTGTTTTAATGGAACAGGCCACGTTGTATGTTGATCCATCTGTGTTTTACTCAGTTCCTAGATTGCAGTCTCACCAACACCTCCACAGTAGCAACTTAAAATGGGTTTAAATGAGAAAGTTAGAAATTAAACTATTGTGAATCGCTCCTGTGGAGGTGGTGGTGACTTTCATGTGAAGAAGCTGTTCCATGATGCTGTTGGGCAGAGGGTGCTTCTGGACTTTGAATCAATGAGGGAGTGATGATATGTTTCCCAGGGATAGTCAGCGCCCTGCCAGTTGAGATGGTGGTGGTGATGCCGGTGGTAATGGTGGTGATGTTGGTGGAGATGATGCTGGTGATGATGGTGGTGATGATGTTGATAATGATGATGGTAGTGATGGTGATGAAGGTGATGATGGTGGTGGGTGATGGTGATGATGGTGACGATGGTGGTGGTGATGATAATGATGGTGATGATAGTGATGGTAATGATGGTGATGGTGCTGATGATGATGGTGATGATAGGGATGATGTTGGTGTGAGGATGATGGGAGTGATGATGGTGATGGTGCTGCTGCTGATGGTGATTGTAGTAATAGTTAATAGTGTTATTCATATGCAAATCAGTTAGCCACTACTGCATGGGAGGAGTTCACATACTAAACAACCAGGGTTATCAATAAAGTTCAGTTGGCTATCTTGCATGTTGGCATCCTGGTGTGCTCTGCGTTATCCCTCAATAATGAACACGACATGGTGTCAAAAGTGGTTGATTGTGGATGAATTGTTGCAACAGACCAAGTGAGATTCCCCAACAAAAAAAACAATTTACAGTAAGACAGTTCTTGTTCACATATGTGTATGAAAGAATATCCAGAGACTTGGCAAAAACTGCCTATGCCAGTTTTCGGATTGTATGCCTAAGGACGTATAAGCTGAGAAAGGACCAGGGTCGCTTAGCAACACATTCAAGCTACACCCCAAAGTGGATACATTGTAATAAATCATCTGTGGGCCACTAGCCTGGGGAAGTGCACAGAGACACAGATACAGCATAGAAGTCAGTCAAGCTCTCAGGGAGAGAAAAGAAGACTTTTGTAGTCCAAATAAATAAAATAATAGATAAACAAACAGGAAAATTGAGCAAATACCTGCAGTATCTACATCTACTTCGAATAAATCCCCCTCTCCCCTTCCCGAGATACTTGATTTCTCTAAACCACAGGAATTTGAGAGATTTAGGATGCTCAGATGCTTGGTGAGATTTAGATTGTGAGCAATCTCACTCAGACTTTAGAAAAGCATCAAGTAAGCACACTGTTATACTGCATGGATGACAAAGCAGATGACACCATGGGTGGATTAGGACTGACAGATGCTCAGTAAAAAAAGAGTACAAAACAGCTCAGGACAAATTCAAAGAGTATTTCACAGGAAAGCAAAATATGATATATGAGAGGGCAAAGTTCAACTCCAGAAAACAGGAGCCAGATGAAAGTGTAAATGATCTCATCACAGCAATATATTCCCTATCAGACAACTGTGCATATGGATCTCTGAAAGATGAGATCATTAAAGGCAGGATTGTTGTCAAGCTACCAGATACCAAATTGTCTGAGAGAGACTTCAGTTGCAAGCAAATCTCACACTAGAGAAAGCTATAACTGCAGTCAGGCAGAGTGAGAATGTTAGTCAGCCACAGGTAGAACTCAGGCATGGAAACGATACTGAGGTAAAGCTAGAAGCTGTACCAAAAGAAGGCTACAAATGAGGTGCAGTCAGAAACATTACAGAAAGATGAGACAGTAGAGCTCAGCTCAAACAAAATAGACAAGCAAAACAAATGCAAGTAAAATGTCCTACTGCAGAAGATGCGGCAAGTCTCCATTTCATGTCAAGGAGCTCTGTCCAGGAAAAGAAGTGAAATACCATCAATATAATTGAGTTGGACATTATAAAAGCCAGTGCCACTCAAAAACAGTTTTTCAGGAGGTCAAAGAAGACCATGATTCAGACGAAGAGAGAGCTTTCCTTGGGGTTCTAGATTCAAATAGACAAAGCTGGTGTACTGTGGTTCAGTTGCAAAATGAGGCAGTAAGATTCAAAATGGTCACTGGGGCAGATGTCAAAGCCATTCCCGAATGTCTGTTAACAAAACTGATGAAGAAAACAGGTATTACATTAAACTCAACAAAGGAAGTGCTCAAGGGGCTAGGGAAACATAAGCTCAGTGTGAAAGGAATATTTATTACTTCCATCCATAAAAATGAGCAATAGGATGTCTATATTGTTCAGAATCTCTCCTCACCAGACTGCCATCAAGAAGCTGGACCTCATTGCAAGGTTAGAATTGCTAAACAATGTTCAGTGGCAGGAGAAGTACCCAGAGTTGTTCACAGACTGGGGTTACTGAAAGGAGAGTATCTTGTCCAACTGAGGCCAGGAGACACACCCTACTGTCTGACCACAGCGAGGTGTATACCAGTCCCATTGTTGAACTTGAGAGAATGGAGGCGCTTGACATCGTAACTGGAGTGAACAGACCTACTGACTGGTGTGCGGGCATTGTTCCTGTTACCAGACCAGATGGTACAGTGAGGATCTGTGTTGATCCAACAAAATTGAATAATGCAGTGAGACGGGACAAGTTTATTCTGCCCTCTGTTGAACACTTTGGATATGCTGAGGGCAGCAAAGTTCTTCACCAAACTAGGTGCAAACTCAGGGTTCCGACAGATCCATTTAGCTCCTGAGTCTCAGAATCTCACAGCCTTTATCACACCATACGGACGCTATGCCTTCAAGAGACTCCCTCTGGCATTTAATCAGCCCCTGAACTTTTTCAGAGGAGGATGAACCAGATTTTGGAGGGACTGGAAGGAGTATCTGCCACATGGATGATGCACTCATCTTTGGAGGTTCAAGTGAGGAACATGACAAAAGAGTGAAAGCTGTCTTGGAGAAGGAGAAGCAGAAACAGGCTGATATCACCCTGAACAAAAAGAAATATGAAATTGCAAAGACGTAGGTGAAGTCCTCAGTCCACTTACTATCCTCAGAGGGATTCAAACAAACCAGCAGGAACTCAGAACATGGAACAACCTATGAATATATCAGAGATCTGCAGTTTCCTTGTCATGGTAAACCAGCTGGCAAAGTTCATTCCAGATTTGGCAGAGAAAACGAAGCCAATTTATGATCTCCTCTCTCAGAGAAATGTTTGGACTTGGGACACACCACAGGAGAATGGGAGGCATGGGATCCAAGGGGACCTTGCTTTGTGGATCCAGAACTGGCTTGCCCACAGAAGGCAAAGAGTGGTCGTAGATGGGTCATATTCTGCATGGAGGTCGGTGACCAGTTGTGTGCCTCAGAGATCTGTTCTGGGAGCCGTTCTCTTCGTGATTTTTATAAATCACCTGGATGAGGAAGCTGAGGGATGGGTTAGTAAATTTGATGATGACACAAGGGTTGGGGTGTAGTGGATAGTGCGGAGGGCTGTCAGAGGTTACAATGGGACGTTGATAGGATGAAAAACGGGGCTGAGAAGTGGCAGATGGAGTTCAACCCAGAAAAGTGTGAAGTGGTTCATTTCATTAGGTCAAATATGATGGCAGAATATAGTATTAATGGTAAGGCTCTTGGCAGTGTGGAGGATCAGAGGGATCTTGGGGTCCGAGTCCATAGGACACTCAAAGCTGCTACGCAGGTTGATTCTGTGGGTAAGAAGGCATATGGTGTATTGGCCTTCATCAATCATGGAGTTGACTTTAAGAGCCGAGAGGTAATGTTGCAGCTATATGGGACCCTGGTCAGATCAACTTGAAGTACAGTGCTTAATTCTGGTCGCCTCACTATAGGAAGGACGTGGAAACCATTGAAAGGGTGCAGAGAAGATTTACAAGGACGTTGCCTGGATTGGGGAACATGCCTTATGAGAATAGGTTGAGTGAACTTGGCCTTTTCTCCTTGGAGCGACGGAGGATGAGAAGTGACTCGATAGAGGTGTACAAGATAATGAGAGGCATTGATCATGTGGGTAGTCAGAGGCTTTTCCCCAGGGCTGAAATGGCTAGCACTAGAGGGCATAGTTTTAAGGTGCTTGGAAGTACGAGAAGTCAGGGGTAAGTTTTTTAAACAGAGAGTGGTGAGTGCGTGGAATGGGCTGCCGGTGGCGGTGGTGGAAGCGAAAACGATAGGGTCTTTTAAGAGACTTCTGATGACTACATGGAGCTTAGAAAAATAGAGGGCTATGAGTAAAGCCTAGATAGTTCTAAGGTAAGGACATGTTTGGCACAGCTTTGTGGGCCGAAGGGCCTGTATTGTGCCGTATGTTTTCTATGTTTTTATGAGAAGTCATTCTCATCACTTAAAGCAGAGCTTATCTCCCCACCAACATTGGCGTTCTTTGATCCAAACAAAGCAATCAAAATCTCAGCAGACGTGTCTTCCTTTGACCTCGGGGGAGTGCTGATGCAACTCTGCAGTGGTGTATGGAAACCGGTGGCACGTACATCAAGAGCACTGACTCCTACTGAACAGTGTTATGCCTAAATCGAAAAGGAGACATTGGCTCTCGTGTGGGCTTGTGAACGCTTCAGCTGTTTCTTGATAGGCACAAAATTTGTACTTAGAACAGAGCACAAACCACCTGTCAGCCTCCTCAGTATGAGGCTTATGTGATACAGTTATGACATTGAACATGTCCCCTGCAAATCTTTCACAACACCAGACACACTGTCGAGGATGCCACGCAAAAGTGAGTGGAGGGAAGCTAACTCCACCGTCATGGAAGATACCAACATCTATGTAGCTCAGTACATGAAAGCTTTCCTGCATCACAGAGTAAACTTGACAAAATTCACGCTGAGTTGAAAAAGGACCAAATCCACAGCAAGGTCATGCAATACTGTGAGCATGGATGGCCAGCGGATCCAAAAGAAGCTTATGACCAGTCAATGTTTCGGGCCAAGACCCCCTCATCAGGACTGGAGAAAAAATATGAGAAGTCAGAGTAAGAAGGTGGGGGGATAGGAGAAAGAAGTACAAGGTAGTATGTGATAGGTGAAACCAGGAGAGGGGAAGATCCCATTTTTTCTGGTGGATGGAGCATAGGTACTTGGTGAAGCAGTCTTCCAATCTATGTCAGGTCTCGCCAGTACACAAGGGTCCACACCAGGAGTGCCCAATGCAGTAGATGACCTCAAGATGCTCACAGGTGAGCTGTCGTCTCACCTGGAAGGACTGTTTGTAGCCCTGAATGGTAGTGATGGGGGATGTGTAGGAGCAGGTATGGCACTTGTTCTGCTCACAAGGGTAATTACCAGGAGGGAGATCGGTGGGGAGGGGCTAATGGACAAGGGAATCGCATGGAGTGTGTCTTTTTTCTCCTGGTGGCCACACATTTTAATTCTACTGCCCATTCCCATTCTGACATTTCAGTCTATGGCCTCCTCTACTGCCACGATGAGGCCACATTCAGCTTGGAGGAGTGACACCTTATACTCCATCCCCCCTCCTGGCACTTACCCTTGCAAGCAGAGCAAGTGCCACACCTGCCCCTACACCTTCCATCTACCCGGGTTTGGAATTGGTGTTTCCTATGCAGGCTTAATGGCAAGGCTGATGAGCCCAGCCTGCCCATCCAGTTATACCACTGGACACTCGGTCACACCATGACACAGCAATCCCAGTAAGACAGGGACGCCACTTGAAGGTGTTGCTATGGTCACAGTAGTATAGGAGAGGCCATAATCGAGTGACGTCCTGCATGGCAAGCCAAACAGTGGTCCTGCAGCGATCACTACACCTGGAAAGGAGATGCTATGGAAGATGCTTCACCTTCCTTCCTTAAGTGAGCAGGACGTCTAGCCCAGGTCTCCCATTCCCACAGGCAAACGGAGAAGCAGAAAGAACAGTGCAAGCCATTAAGAGTCTCCTACTGAAGGCAAAGGACCCCTACAAAGCACTCCTAGCTTATCACTCCACGCCTCTTGAGAATGGCTACAGTTCATCAGAGCTGTCAATGGGCTGGAGAATGAGAACAAGCATACCCGTTCTTCCTTCCCTTCTCCCACCTCACTTACTGGACTTAGGCAAAGTGAGAAATATTGAGACAACACAGCATGAGAAAACGAAGAGCCTGCATGATCTCAGACACAGAGAAAAATCCTCAGGAGTGATGAAGTTGTTTGGATTTTAGACCAACTCACCAAAGGAACAATAGTCGGGCAGCATACACCATGACGTTTGTGATCAGAACTTCACAAGGTGAAATGGGCGGAACAGGTGTGCATTCGTGCGCCTTCTAAGTCCACGAAAGGTAGAGACAGAAATAGTGGGGCCTGATCCTTATGATGAGAACCACATACCTGGGGTGGAGACATCTGTTCAAGAATCTCCATCCCCTCCCCTCCAACACTTCCAAGAAACTTTACCAGATCGGGTCATTTACCTGTCCCACCACAGAGATGTACTCCATAACAGCTTAGGGCAAGTGACTAAAGAGACAGAATCACCCTCTCACTTTGCCAGAGTGTTCAGGTAGTCTACCCTAATGTCTATTAGACTTAGTGTTTTTTTAAACAGTTCTAATTTTGAAAACATTTTGACAAAATGAGACTTTTTTTATAAAGAAAAAGGGGAATTGAAGAAAAAAGACTGTTAAAAACAAAGGGAAAGACATTTATAATGGCAGTTTTTTATGTTTATGTAAGCAGCATAAGTTACGTACTCTGAGTAAAGAGAACTGATCACTCAGTTTCAATGGCTATAATTTCAATGGATCCTATAGACAAGAAGTACATACTTAGTTTTTCTTGTTTTTTTTAAAGGGGAGAGATGTGGTGGTTAATATTGTTATTTCTATGTCACTGTGTTAGCCACTGCCACATGGGTGGAGTTCACATACTGTACAAACAATGATATCAATAAAGGTCAGTTGAGTATCATGCATGCTGGCATCCTGGTGTGCTCTGCACTAACCCTCAATATCAAACACAACAGTGGTGATTGTGGTGATGGAGATGCTGGTGGTGGTAATGGTGCTATTCCCTGGTTTCTGTTGGCCTTGCTGTTCATTCCAACTCCTAGATTTATAGATAAACACCACAGCCACACTCTGGTTCCCAGTTCAGTTGTTAAAGGGACTACAAGTGCTCAGCAGTTTTCTTGAAATCACTGATTCATGTGTTTCTTTAATTTATTTCTCCACAGATAATAAAAAGGACAAAGGTAGCCAGAAGAATTGGTGGCAGCCCTGGGTAACTCATAACTCAAGTAAGTTCAAAGGTCTTCCTTTCATCCCATTGAATGAATACCAAACCCTTGCCCACAAAATGACCTCCGCAGCACATGTACCTTCTTTATGTGAAAGAGCTATGTGACGTCTAACACCCTGCGTTAACTGATTTGATGGCCGTGGAGAGGCGGCACAGTAGTTAGCACAACGCTTTACTGTACAGATGACCCGGGTTCAATTCCTGCTGCTGCCTGTAAGGAGTTTGTACTTTCTCCCCGTGAGACCATGAGGGTTTTCTCCAAATGTTTCGGTTTCATCCCACGGTCCAAAGACATACCAATTAGTAGGTTAATTGCTGATTGTAAATTGTCCCCTGATTAGGCTGGGATTAAATCGGAGGACTGCTGAGCACTGTGGCTCGAAGGAATGTCCATGTAACTCAAGGAATAAGGATGGGTGTCAAGCTTCAAGCCTTAAGAGTCATCCGGTATCATTACAGCTTTAGATGCTTGTTAGTGAAGCTTTAATGGTATTCATTGCTTGCAGAACAAAGGAAAGTAGAGCACTGGACAAGGCAGTTCAGCCTACCATGTCTGTGCAGATCATGACGCCAATCTCACTAATCCCACCTGCCTGCACATGGTCTACATTCCCCTATTCCTTGCTTGCTCATCTGTCTATCCAAATGCCACTTCCACGTTGCTATTGTGTCCTCTCCTGTCACTTCTGGCAGTGCATTTCAGGCAAAAGTAAAAGAAACTTGGTTCATAAATCTATGCAAATTTGTCCACACACAAAATGCTGGATCTCAGCAAGTCAGGCAGGATCTATGGAGGGGAATAAACAGTGGGTTTCAGGCTGAGATCCTTCAGCAGAACTGGGCATGAAGTTTTCTTGACCCAAAACATTGACTGTTTATTCCCCTCCATAGAGTCTGTCTGAGTTCCTCCAGCATTTTGTGTGTGTTGCTCAAGATCTCCTGCCTCTGTAGAATCTCTTGTGTCCGAATATGTCCGTCCTCTCTTTATAGCTAATACTGTCCAATCCAGGCAGCATCCTGGTGAAACTCTTCTCCTGTACATCCTCTCTGAAGCCACTACATCTTTCTTGTAGTGTGGCGACCAGAGTCACACTAAAGTTTTATATATCTGCAACATGGCTTCTCAGCGTTTATACTCATTGCCCTGACTGATGAAGGCAAGTTTGCCATATGCCTTCTTCACCGCCCTATTGACTTGTGTTGCCATTTTTAAGAGCCTATAGAAAAGCACCCCAAGAGCTCCTCAATCAATGCTCTTAAACATCCTGCCATTTATTACAGTAGTTGCTTTTGATCTGGAGAAAGCTATTAGAATCCAGTTAGAAGTTTCTGGTTGCTGCACAATGTACAACTTGGGCCCTGTGCTTTCTTTCCATGCAGTGATACACAGTGGGAGCTACTACCTGTTCGATACTGACAGTGAGGATGAGACAAAGGAGGAAAATGAAATTGCTAAAGATGAAACTCAGAAATCATCAGCGTTCCAGGTGTGTACGTAATGGAAGCTGTTGTGACTGGATCTGATACTTATTGTCACTGTACTGCGTTAGAATTGACAAGCTCTACATTGCTTAGGCTGCAAATCCCTTGCTGTACATTAGTTATTCAGAGTCACTCACTTATTCAGAGCAGCAAGTCAATTACAATACAGTAGTCCATATGGCTAGTGATCTAGAGGGCGTTACAGTCTCTAGTCATAGATAGCTACAGATCCATTACAGAACACTGACCCATTTGCACCAGTAACTGTTGTAACACGCACACCCCGACATAGCTGCAAGAACGCAAGCCACTGCTACAGAAAACAGCCCATTGTCCCCACTCTAAAACAGCATGTCAGCATCTTATATTGACTCACTAATAAACCACAGATCTGTTGAGGCATACCACATGCTCGTGACTTTATACTAACTTGCACACAAAGAGAAAACAGAACTGGGGACATAGCCTCAAGATTCAGGGGAGTAAATTTAGGACATAGATGAGGAGGAACTGCTTTTAGGCCTCATCAATGTCTTATACAACTTTAACACATCATCCCAATTCCCGTATTCAATACTTTGATTTATGAAGGCCAACATGCCAAAAGCATTCTTTATGACCCTGTCTACCTGTGACACCACTTCCAAGGAATTATGGATCTGTATTCCCGCATCCCTCTTCTACAGCACTCACCATCCTCTTGTTCACCATGTAAGCCTAAGCCTGGTTGGTCCACCCAAAGTGCAACACTTCACACTTGTCTGCATCAAATTCCATCTGCCATTTTTCAGCCCATTTTTTCAACTGGTTCAAGTCACGCCGTAAGTTTGATAACTTTCCTCACTGTCCACTACACCCTCAGTCTTGGTGTCCTTGGTGTCTTGCTGATCCAGTAAAATCATATTGTCATCCAGATCGTTGAGATAGATGACAAGCAACAACTGACCCAGCACCGATCCCTGTGGCACACCACCAGTCACGGGCCTCCAATCAGAGATGCAACCATTTACTACTGCTCTCTGGCTCCTCCTGTGAAGCCAATGTTTAATTTTACTACTAAACCTGAATGCCAAGGGACTGAACCTTCTTGACCAACCTCCCATGCAGGACCTCGTCAAAGGCCTCGCTCAAATCCGTGTAGTCAATATCCACTCCCTTATCTGGTAACTACCTCGAAAAACTCTATAAGATTGGTTAAACATGTCCTACACGCACAAAGTCAAGTTTACTATCCCTAATCAGTCCCTGTCTATCCAAGTACTTATATATCCCTAAACATGAGGAATTCTGCAGATGCTGGAAACTCAAGCAACACACATCGAAGTTGCTGGTGAACGCAGCAGGCCAGGCAGCATCTCTAGGAAGAGGTACAGTCGATGTTTCGGGCCGAGACCCTTCGTCAGGACACGAAACGTCAACTGTACCTCTTCCTAGAGATGCTGCCTGGCCTGCTGCGCTCACCAGCAACTTTGATGTGTGTTACTTATATATCCCGTCTCTTAAAATACATTCCAACAAATTACCCACTACTGACGTCAGGCTCACCGGCCTATAATTTCCCAGCTTACCCTTATAGCTGTCTTAAACAACAGAACAACATTAGCTATCCTCCAATCCTCCAGCACTTCACCCATGGCTAAAGTCACCTGTTAAACTGTATCGTCTCCCTAATTTTGGCCGCACTAGCACATGGTATGTGTAGCATTCCTGTGATCACAACCACTGGTAACTTAAATGTCAAGTTCAGTTTCTCCTTTGTGATCCTGAAACATTTTCTCCAGTCTGTTCTCTGAATTCAGCCATCTATCTCAAATAGGTTGCAGTAGTGTCTCCTACATACCAAGTTCAAACACTACCTTGCCATTTTATTTTTACACTATTTATTTATTTATTTATTTCTCTGTTTATTTGTTAGTCCATCTATTTATCTATCAATCTATATATTTATTGAAACTTACAGTAATTCTTATATTTTGCCCTGTACTGCTGCCAGCAAAATAACAAACTTGACGATGTGTACCGGTGCTAATGAACCGGATTCTGATTCAGAATGAGGGGTCAGTGTAGGATTATTGTCAATGGGTGCTTGTTTTCTAGCAGAGACTCAGTGGGCCAAAGGGCCTTTTACTGTGCTGTATGACTCTCTGACTCCCATTCCAGTTTATCTTCTATTCACCTTGTCAGTCATTTTAACACCTGTCAAGACCAAGTGAAAATACAGCAGAAAGGAAGAGAGATTATTTTAGAAATCACTTCCAAACATTGAGGAGCTTGCTTTCACAATCAAGATTGTAAATTTTAAAACTAAGATTGGTCATTTGTTCTTCTTCGGCCCTTCATCCATACTGGGGCCTAGGCCTCTGACAGCCAGGTTTCTTCCTCTCCCAGGGATGAGGTCTTTGGCATTTCTCCAGCACTGGGCTTTTATGGGATGGGTTGGTAGCCCTGTGTCCAACCCTCCTCCTTTTGTAGCAAGGGACTGTCCATGGTGGAGATTGAGTACTTGCTATTAACCTTTTATTTTGGCATGAGAAAAAGACACTTACATCGACTACGTCACATATCAGCTATAATGTCATTGACTGGCAAAATAAAGATTTAGTTCTCCATGTTCCTGTTATTATAATTAATTGATCAGCTCATAACTACAAAGCCTTCACTTTACACATGCCCATCTCTGTGGACAGCACTGGTACAGATCCAACCATTAACTAATTCATACTTGGGTTTATTACAGTGCAATGATTTACTAGAAGCCATGACCTGCTATCTGATCTGTTGCTGTCAGCTTAGATGAGGTCCTTGTGGAAGACGGTAAATAACCTATAAGTACAACACCTTTAAACTACAGTCATTAATATCTACAAATCCAAATCAGTACAATGATGCATGGTTACTGAGTAATTCAAGAAGCCTTTCAAACAGTATTTGAGTGAATGTCCATCTATTCACTGTCTCCACAATGTCCAGGAGTGGCTCCTGGTGCAAATAAGGCCATAAGACATAGGAGCAGAATTAGGCCATTCAGCCCATTGAGTCTGCTCCACCATTTGATCATGGCTGATTTATTATTATCCCTCTTAAGTCCATTCTCCTGCCTGCTCCCCATCCTGTCTGATGCCCTTATTAATCAAGAACCTCCGCTTTAAACATACCCAATGACTCGGCCTCCACAGCCGTGTGTGGCAAAGAATGCCACAATTTCACCACATTCTGGCTAAAGAAGTTCCCTCATTTCTGTTCTAAAGGGATGTTGTTGTATTCTGAGGCTGTGTCCTTTAGTCCTAGACTCCCCTACTATTGGAAACATCCTCTCAATGTTCAATCCATCTAGGCTTTTCAATATTCTATAGGTTTCAATGAGATCTCCCCTTATTCTTCTAAGCTCCAGTGTGTACGGGCTTAGAGTCATCCAATGCTCCTTGTATGTTAACTCTTTCATTCCTGGTATCATTGTAAGGAACGTCCTCCGAATCTCAAATCACCCAAACTGGCCCAGAATGAAATAAAACAAGGTCCCAGTAAAAAGATAGATTACGCTGGAAGATATTGTAGTGTGTGAAGTCCTCAGCCCTCAGAGGCAGAATAAAACCTACAAGAAGGAACATGACAACCCAGTGTTCGCAGGTGGAAAGCAGTCTATATTTACGGTCTGCGAAGTATGGCAGCTCGTTTCCTCTTGCTTGCTTGTTTTCGTGGCTCATGAACTAAGCACAATTAACATGTTGCTTAATCTCTTCCCTTGCAGTTTGCTTACATAGCCTTAGTCAAAGACTCAAAGGCAGCAGTGAAGGGAAGACACAAGGAGCTGAAGCAAGTGAAGAGAGCACAGAGAAAGAAGGAGAGGACGCAGCAAGGTAATTATCGTCGTGGTTCTGGTATAGGAACTGCACCAGCCTAAAAGGGTGATGGTTAATCTCAGGAGCAACTCGTGCACCAAAATTCCACTAGATTACCAGCAGTTGGACTAGAGTCAGTAAAACTCATACTTCTGATTTCAGTGGAACGGAGCAACATAGGTGAATCCTCACTGATAATTTGCTCCACATATTAATTGGGTTCATAGCAATGAATACCAGAGGTTACATATTTACTTAATATGAAAAATTAAACATAACTTGAATGCACTGTAAGTCCTACAACAGACCCTTGAAGCCCAAGCCTCTCTTCCAACTCCCACTATCTGTGTCTGCATCTCTTCCATGTGACTGCATCCATGTTTCTCCATTGTGCAATGCAACTTCATGAAGATCCATTTTCATCACCTTTGCCAGCTTGAGCGCTAGGTCCACAGGTTATTTTTCTGTGGACCAAGAGCAGCTCCTCAGTTTCTCAGCAAATGACCTGCTGGGAGAGCTCAATCAGTCAAACGGCATCCGTGAGAGAAAGGAACTGTCAAAGCTTCGGGTCAAAACCCTGCACTAGGACAGTGAGGGGAGATGGCCAGTGTAAAAGGGGAGTGGCAAGGAAGTTGGTGGACTGAGGAAGAGCGTGAGATGACAGGCAGGTAGTGTCAGGTAGAGGAAGGAAGCAGGGGTGGAGGTGGAAGAGTGTGGCAGGCAAAAAGAGAAAGAAGAAGCGAAGAAGATGGAGTAAGGTGGGGGCAGAGAGAGTGAAGGTTGGAGGCAGCTGCTGTAGGGAGACAAGCAGGAACACAAAACGCTGCCAGAGCTGGACTCTGGTAGCTGGAGAGGAGAATGGGAACGGTTAGGGGAGAGGTGAAAGGTAGGTGGAGTCAGATTGAGGGGTGGGGGCCGCAAGATGAAAGAAAGCTGCGTTTGGTAGGATAGAACCTTTGGGGTTGGGGGAGTGGAATAAAGATGGGTGAAAGTGGGTGGGCAAAGAGGAGAGTTTCCTGAAATACAATATCCATGCTATTGCACTGTAGATTACTCAGGCAAAAATGTGAAGTATGGTTTTGTCCCCAGTTTTACTCTATCTGACAAATTTGCATTAGCTTCTATTTGCTGTCCAACATTGTGAAACTTCACATTGTCATTGTGCAGTGTTCCAACTCCTGAAATGGCAGATGTACTCACAGTTCTTCCTATAAATAGATCTTAGTATTGACTCATAAAGCTCTGTGTAATATACCCTGGAATGTTTAAACTGGGTTAATTTTATAATCTGGCCATTGATTTATCGCCAGTCTTAATATAACAGTTCAGTGGTTATTGACTCTAAATTGACTAATACTTTACTCAGTTCAGAGAAATCAATAGCTGTGTGACTTCAGAAGAATAATCCGTTTCAAAGACAGTACACGGCAATGCTGTCTTTTCAGTGTTACAAGCAACACACACAAAATATGCTGGTGAACGCAGCAGGCCAGGAGGCAGCATCTCTAGGAAGAGGTACAGTCGATGTTTCGGGCTGAGACCCTTATCAGGACTAACTGAAAGAAGAGATAGTAAGAGATTTGAAAGTGGGAGGGGGAAGGGGAGATCTGAAATGATAGGAGAAGACAGGAGGAGGAGAGATGGAGCCAAGAGCTGGAAAGTTGATTGGCAAAAGGGATATGAGGCTGGAGAAGGGAGAGGATCATGGGACGGGAGGCCTAGGGAGGAAGAAAGGGGGAGGAGGGAAGCCAAGAGGATAGGCAAGGAGTATGGTGAGAGGGACAGAGGGAGAAAAAGGAGAGAGAGAGAGAGAGAGAGAGAGAGAGAGAGAGAGAGAGAGAGAGAGAGAGAGAAAATAAATAAATAAATAAATGATGGATGGGGTACGAAGGGGAGGTGGGGCATTAACAGAAGTTAAGAATTCAATGTTCATGCCATCAGGTTGGAGGCTACCCAGACGGAATTTAAGGTGTTGTTCCTCCAACCTGAGTGTGGCTTCATCTTGGCAGTAGAGGAGGCCGTGGATAGACATATCAGAATGGGAATGGGATGTGGAATTAAAATGTGTGGCCACTGGGAGATCCTGCTTTCTCTGGCAGACAGAGCCCTCTGTCCCTCTGTCCATCTCACTATACTCCTTGCCCATCCTCTGGGCTTCCCCCCCTCCCCCTTTCTTTCCCCCTAGGCTTCCAGTCCCATGATCCTCTCCAGCCTCATATCCCTTTTGCCAATCACCTGTCCAGCTCTTGGCTCCATCCCTCCTCCTCCTGTCTTCTCCTATCATTTCGGATCTCCCCCTCCCCCTCCCACTTTCAAATCTCTTACTATCTCTTCTTTCAGTTAGTCCTGACAAAGGGTCTCGGCCCGAAACGTCGACTATACCTCTTCCTATAGATGCTGCTGCGTTCACCAGCATTTTTTGTGTGTGTTGCTTGAAATTCCAGCATCTGCAGATTTCCTCATGTTTGCATTTTCAGTGTTACAGCTGTGTTTCTCATTGACAAGTATTTGCACGGATAGAGGACTGGTTAAAGCAGATAGCTGGGATAAATGGGTGTTTCTCTGGTTGGCAGTCAGTTGTGAGTGGATTGCCACAAGGGTTGGTGCTGGGCCTGCAACTGTTCGTGATATAATGATTTGGAAAAGGGGACCAGGTGTTTGGATTTAATAGCAGGGAGGTTATGATGCAACTGTACAGAGTCATATAGCCATAGAAAAGTACAGCACAGAAGCAGGCTCCTTGGCCCATCTAGTTTGTGCCGAACCATTTAAACTGCCTACACCCATTGACCTGCTCTGGGACCATAGCCCTCCATACCCCTACCATCCATGTACCTTCCAAACTTCTCTTAAATGCTGAACTTGATCGTTCTACACTCTCACAACTCTGAGTGAAGAAGTTTCCCCTCATGTTCCTCTTAAACGTTCACCTTTGACCCTTAACTTAATAGTGGAAAGGTGCTCTATTTGCTGAGGAAGCATGGGAAAAGAGCTGGGCTGCTAGTCAGATTGAAGCTGAGCGGCTTCAGGGTCCCTATGCCCACCATCCTACTAACTAATGTGCAAGCCATAGAGAACAAAGTGGATGATCTTAAAGGGAAACTCACCTACTGCAGGGAGATGCAGAACTGCTGTGTATTCTGTTTCACCGAGACCTGGCTCTCCCCTGCCACCCCCGACTGTGCCATCTGACCGGAGAGATTTTCGATCCATCGGATGGACCGCACAGCGTCTTCAGACAAGACGAGGGGAGGTGGTGTCTGCCTACTGATCAACACTGCGTGGTGCTCGGACACAGTGGCACTGACAAGCTCCTGCAGCCCGGACCTGGAACACCTGTCGGTGAAGTGTCGTCCCTACTATCTGCCACGGGAATTCACCTCAGTCATACTGACAGCGGTCTACATTCCCCCCCAGGTGGACGTGGAGTGTGCTCTGAACATACTGTATGCCAACATCAGTGAACTTGAGGCCAGATATCCGGAGGCTTTGCTCATTACAGCCGGGGATTTTAACCAGGCCAACCTCAGGAAGGCGCTGCCAAAGTTATACCAACATGTCCCCTGCCCCACTAGAGGCCCGGATATACTTGACCACTGCTACACAGCAGTCAAGGATGCCTACCGTTCCATCCCACGACCTCACTTCGGAAAATCGGACCATCAGGCCATACTCCTCCTCCCGTCTTACAAACAGAAACTGAAGCGGGAGGTCACGGTGTCAAAAGTGGTGTTGCATTGGACGGAGGAAACGGATGAAGTCCTCCGTGACTGCTTTGAATTAGTCGACTGGTTAGTATTCAAGGACTCGGCAGCTAACCTCGATGAGTGTGCCTCAGCTGTCATGGACTTTATCTGGAAATGCACAGAGGACTGTGCGTCTTGCAAGACGATCCGGGTATTCCCTAACCGGAAACCTTGGATGAAGTATGAGTTCAAGTCCCCTTTGAAGGCTAGAGCTGCGGCTTTTAGGTCCGGGGATACCAGTCGCTACACGAAATCCAGGCGTGAACTCCGGAAAGCCATTAAGGGCGCCAAGAGGCAATATCGAGCCAAGTTGGAAGGACTTGGGGATGCCGGTAGACTATGGCAGGGTCTAAATGATATCACTGAGCGCAAAGAAAAGACTGGGAATATCAATAACTGTGGCGCTTCTATTCCTGATGAACTTAACGTATTCTACTCAAGATTCGAACAGAAGAGGAGTGTCCTGCTCCCTCCGGATGAACCGGACCTGGTGGCATCGAGATTCATCGTCACTGTGGAGGACGTTAGAAGGGCCTTCCTGAAGATAAATCCCAGGAAGGCGACGGGCCCAGATGGCGTCCCAAGACGGGTTCTCTGGGCCTGTGCAAGCAAGCCAGCTGGAGTGTTTGCTGGCATTTTCAACTGCTCCTTGCTTCAGTCTAAGATCCCCTCGTGTTTTAAGAAGGCAACGTTAATCCCGGTACCAAAGAAGAGCAAGTGGCATGCCTGAATGACTATCGACTTGTGGCTCTGACATCAATTGCTATGAAGTGCTTCGAGAGATTGGTTATGGCACACATCAACCACAGCCTACCGGTCAACCTCGACGCTTTGCAATTCGCCTACTGGAGCAACAGGTCAACGGCAGATGCCATCTCTCTGGCCCTACATTCCTCCTTAGAACACCTGGAGAATAAAGACGCATATGTAAGGCTCCTTTTCATTGACTACAGCTCTGTCTTTAATACAATCATTCCAAATAAACTGATTCCTAAGCTCTGGAACCTGGGTCTTAGCACTCAGATCTGCAGCTGGATTTTCAACTTCCTCACAGACAGGACCCAGGCTATAAAAGTAGGGGACAAGATCTCTTCTACAATCACTCTGAGCACCGGTGCCCCACAAGGCTGTATACTCAGCCCCCTGCTGTACTCACTGTACACCCATGATTGTGTAGCCAAGTTTCCATTGAACTCAATATATAAGTTTGCTGATGACACAACAATTGTAGGCCGTATCTCGGGTAATGATGAGTTTGAGTACAGAGAGGAAATCAAGAACCTGGTGACATAGTGCGAAGACAATAACCTATCCCTCAACGTCAGCAAGACGAAGGAATTGGTTGTTGACTTCAGAAGGAGTAGTGGACCGCACGACCCCATTTACTTCGGTGGTGCGCAAGTGGAACAGGTCAAAAGCTTTAAGTTCCTTGGGGTCAATATCACAAATGACCTGACTTGGTCTAACCAAGCAGAGTCCACTGCCAAGAAGGCCCACCAGCGCCTTTACTTCCTGAGAAAGCTAAGGAAATTTGGCCTGTCCCCTAAAAAAAAAACATTCTTCTAAGGTGCATCACAACCTGGTATGGAAGTTGTTCTGTCCAAGACAGGAAGAAGCTGCAGAAGATCGTGGACACAGCCCAGCACATCACACAAACCATTCTTCCATCCATGGACTCACTTTACACCGCACGCTGTCAGAGCAGTGCTGCCGGGATAATCAAGGGCACGACCCACCCAACCAACAAACTTTTTGTCTCTCTTCCCTCCGGGAGAAGGCTCAGGAGCTTGAAGACTCGTACGGCCAGATTTGGGAACAGCTTCTTTCCAACTGTGATAAGACTGCTGAACGGATCCTGACCCGGATCTGGGCCGTACCCTCCAAATATCTGGACCTGCCTCTCGGCTTTTTTGCACTACCTTACTTTCCATTTTCTATTTATGATTTATAATTTAAATTTTTAATATTTACTATCAATTTGTACTCCAGGGAGCGGGAAGCACAGAATCAAATATCGCTGTGATGATTGTATGTTCTAGTATCAATTGTTTGGCAACAATAAAGTATAAAGTATAACCTATGAACTCTGGTTGTAGTCCCTAACCCTTATTTACATCTTTCCTGTTGGAAGATGACTAAAACTGCACACAGTACTCCAACGTAGGCCTTAACAATGTCTTACTCAACTTCAACATAACATCCCAATTCCTGTACTCAATACATTGATTTCTGAAGACCAATGTGCCAAAAGCTTTCTTTAAGACCTTGTATACCTGTGATGCCACTTTCAATGAATTATGGACTGGTATTCCCAGATCCTTTTGTTCTACTGCACTCCTCAGTACCAAACCATTCACTGTGTAAGACCTACCCTGGTTGGTCCTACTGAAGTGCAAAATCGCACACAATTGTTTGCATTAAATTCCATCTGCCATTTCTCAGCCCATTTTTCCAGCTGATGCAGATCCCTCTGCAAGCCATGATAGCCTTCGTCACTGTCCACTACACTCCCAATCTTTGTGCCATCAGCGGATCTGCTGATCCAGTTAACCACACTATCATCCAGATCATTGACATAGATGACAAACAACAACTGACCTTATGCTGGCCGGTGGTGTAATGACATCAGCACAGGACTTCAATTCCGGCCGGCTCCTTGCATGCTGTCCACCCATGCTGGGTCGAGCATCGAGCTAGCAACCTGGCCTCATAAAACAGTCAAAATGCTATGGAAACAACTAGAATGCCACCCAATGCCGTCCACAAGACATGAAAAGGAACAACAACAATAACAAACAAAGGACCCAGTACTGATCCCTTTGGCACACCACTAGTCACAGGCCTCTAGACAGAGAGTCAACCATCTACTCCCACTCTCTGGCTTCTTCCACAAAGTCAATGTCTAATCCAATTTACTACCTCATCCTGAATGCTGATGGACAGAACCTTTTTGACCAGCCTCCCATGTGGGACCTTGTCAAGTGCCTTACTAAAGTCCATGTAGACAACATCCACTGCCTTGCCTTCATCCACTTTCCTGGTAACTTCCTCAAAAAATTCTGTAAGTTTGGTTAGACATGACCTACCAGGCATGAAGCCATGCTGACCATCCCTAATCAGTCCACATCTATCCCAATACTTATATATCTGATCCCTTAGAATACCTTACAATAACTTTCCCACTACCAATGTCAGGCTCATCAGCCTATAATTTCCTGGTTTATTTTTAGAGCCTTTCTTAAACAGCAGAACATCAGCAATCCTCCAATCTTCCAGTACCTCACCTGTTGCTAAGAATGTTTTCAATATCTCTGCTAGGGCCATGGCAATTTCTGCGCTTGCCTCCTGAAGAGTCTGACGGAACACCTTGTCAGGCCCTGGGAATTTTCCACCCTAATTTGCCTCAAGACAGCAAACAACTCCTCCTCTGTTATCTGTACAGGGTTCATGAAGTCAATGCTGCTTTGCCTCACTTCTATAGACTTCATGTACGTCTCCTGAGTAAATACAGATGCAGAAAATCCATTTAAGATTTTCCCCATCTCCTTTGGCTCCATGCATGGATTAGCATTCTGATCTAACAGAGGACCAATTTTATCCCTTGCAATCCTTTTGCTCTTAACCTATCTGTAGAATCCTTTAGGATTCTCCTTCATCTTGTCTGCTAGGGTAACCTCATCCCTTCTTTTAACCCTCTTGATTTCTTTCTTGAGTCTTCTCTTGCATTTCTTGTACTGCTTAAGAACCTCATTTGTTTCTACTGCCAATACCTACTAGGCACCTCCTTTTTTTCTTAACCAGAGCCTCAATATCTCTTGAAAGCTAAGGTTCCCTACCTGTTATCTTTACCTTTTATTCTGACAGGCAGATACAAGCTTTGTACTCTCAAAATTTCACTTTTGAAGGCCTCCCACTTCCCAAGTACACCTTTGTCAGAAAACAGCCTATCCCAATACACACATGCCAGATGCTTTCTGACACCATCAAAATCGGCCTTTCTCCAATTTAGAATCTCAATCCATGAACCAGACCTATCCTGTTTCATATTTACTTTGAAACTAATGGCATTATGATCACTAGATGCAAAGCGTTCCCCTACACAAACTTTTATCTCTTGCCCTGTCTCATTCCCTAATAGCATATCAAGTATCACATACTCTCTCATTGGGAATTCTATGTAATGATTAAGGCAGTTTTTGTGAACACATTTGACAAACTCTATCCCTTCTAGTTCTTTTACAGTTTGGGAGTCCCAGCCAATATGTGGAAAGTAAAATAACCTGCTATAACAACATGTTTCTTGCAACTGTCTGTGATTTTTCTACAAATTTGTTCCTCTAAATCCCTCAGACTGTTGGGTGGGCTGTAATATAACTCCATTAACATGGTCATACCTTTCTTATTTCTCAGTTCCACCCATTACCCTCACCAGATGAGTTCTCCAATCTGTCCTGATTCTGAACTGCAGTGACATTTTCCCTGGCTAGTACCACCACCCCTCCCCCTTTAATTCCCCCTGCCCTGTCGCATCTAAAGCAACAATACCCCGGAATACAGAACTGCCAGTCCTGTCCCTCCTGCAGCCAAGTCTCACTAGTTGCTACGATATCATAATTCCAGGTCACACCTGGAGTACTGTGTGCAATTATGGTCTCCGTGCTTCAGGAAAGATATACTGGTTTGCAGTCGGTGCAGAGGAGGTTCACGTGGTTGGTTCCTATGAGGAGAGATTTAATCACTTAGGACTATACTCACTAGAATTCAGAGGAATGATAGGGGATCTTATCTAAAATTATGAAAGGTATATATGAGATAGAAGCAGTAAAGTTGTTTCTACTGATGAGACTAGAGCAAAGGGATACAACCTCAAGGTTCGGGGGAATAGATGTAGGACAGAGATGAGGAGAAACTGATTCTCCTAAAGGGTATGAATCTGTGAAATTCTCTGCAGTAGAAGCTACCTAATTAAGCATATTTAAGACACAGTTAGAAAGATGTTTACATACCAGGGGAATTAAAGGTTATGGGGAAAAGGCAGGTAGGTGGATCTGGGTCACAAAATTACCTCGTATATGCTCCAAAAGTTCCGATCAAGGATCGTTCACCTGAAGCATTAATTCTCTTCTTCTCTACAGATGCTGATTGACCTGTGGTGCATTTCTGTGATTTTCTGATACAAACCATGTTTGTGTTACTACGCTGTTCAGTGCATGGATTTGTCTTTCATTCCAGATCTCTTTACCCTGTTACAATCCCCTTTGCATTGTCCCCAAACCTTACAAGCAATCTGTAGCCAAAATTCCTATTTGTCTGCTCCAGTTAACAGTAGATTGGACTTATTTTGCATGTACTGAGGTAGAGTGACAAACTTTGTTTTGCATGCCATCCATACAGATCATTTCACCTCATCTCTACTTTGAGTTAGTGCAAGGGAAAAGCAAAAGCAAAATGCAGAATAAAGTGCTATAGTTACTGAGAAAGTGTAGTGCAGGCAGACGATAGGGTGCAAGGCCATGACAAGGTGGAAGGTGAGGTCAACAGTCCATCTTACAAGAAGACAGTTTAGATCTTACAGGGAGACTGTTCAATAGTCTTATAACAGCAGGGTAGAAGCTGTCCTTAAATGATCCCCTTGAGGAGCAATGGATTTTGCAGAGGCATTAGTAAAACTGGGATTGTTCCGTGTGCAGCACAGCTATTCAAAAATCAAAGAGCTTTGTTTATTTCTCATTTCAATTCAGGGACAAGTTACTTTGGATGAACTCCCATTATAGGTGCGCAGTAAGATTGTGGCAGTGTTCACATTTGGGGAAGAGGATTTGGCAAATTAACTGACCTCAGTTATTCCACCCACTCTCATTTCTTTCATGGTTTTGTATCTTCTGCCCAATGAGAAGAGGGTGAAGAGAGTACGTCCAGGATGGCTGGGGTCTTTGATTATGCTGGCTCATTTACTAAGGCAGCAAGAAGTTTAGACAAGAGTCACGGATGGAAGGTCATTTCTATCTACGCTTTTCACTGGCATCTAACTGCCCCATGGGGCTCAGTGCCACACAGAGCGAAGAGGCACTGGGCAAACCTTGCCAGGAAGCTACAGACTGTTGAAGAACAGCAGATCTAACTGCAGTAGCAAATTACCAGCAGCACTGTCTGAGATACGAGGGAGAGTGATTATAATGGAAGGGGTGTCAATGTGAATTGTGATTTCTCTAGATAGCAAAACATGGATGTTTATAGGGCTCATCCAGTGAGTGTTATGGGTGGAACTGAGAAATAAGAAAGGTATGACCACATTAATGCCTGTGTGTGTATATGTGTATATATACATGCATATACATACACACATATGTATATATAAAATACGATTTCAAGAGGTCAGAAGCTGTTAATGCCCTTCTGAATTTCAGATGTGAGCAGATTTGATTCAAGCGAAGATGACCTGGATCTCTTGAGCACAGAGGAACTGGATTCTCAGCACCCAGGTCAGTCAATTCAATTGTTAGTCAGGTGCAATACAGATAAATTATACAACCTGATGGGCAGTTTAGCATCAGCACAGGTTAAAAGCTTGGAGAACACCTTGTTTCAATCATGCAAAGGTTCACACCTCCAGTGCCTATGTAACAGGGCTAGAGTGGGCTGACTCACACTCTAACTACCTGTTTAATGGGACTACACTGAACAAACATACACCCTCAGCACCTCCTTGGTTGCTTTAGCCTGGCTTGGAATTGATCATCAGATACCTAACTGTTTCAATCTTCACAACTGAATAGTTCTGTCAGTTGCAGTTATAATCTGATATCTGAGGACGATGCTGCTGAGGTGCTTTTCCGTATCGCAGAACCTTAGAAGTTGGGAAGAAATGAGAGTGAGTAGAACAACTGAGGTCAGTTGGTTTGCCAAATCCCCTTCCCCAGATGTGAATACTTGCCACAACCTCCCTGCACACCTACAGTGGGGACTTCGTACAAGGTAATTGGTCCCAGAATTGGAATAAAAAACAAAGCTTTGATTTTTAAAATATCTGCGTTGCACAGTGAACAATCCGACTTTTACTAATCCCTCTGCAAACCTGTCGCTCATCCAGAGCAGCATTCTGGTAATTGTCTCCTCTGCAGCAGGATACCTTGAATTGGATGCAATACCAGACTGAAACCTCACCAGCGGTTTAGCCTAATCCCCTGTGTTTTCACCCCCCCACCCCAATGTATAAAACCAATGCTCCCCAAAGCTGTTTATAAACAGCTCAATCATCTTACCATGATTTATTCTGGGGGCATCAGCTGTTTCTCAGCACATTAAAATTTGTTTGACTTTGCTCATATTCTTTTCTAATATTCATAACTTCACACCTTGTGTCTTAAATGGTTTTAAAAAGCATATGGTGCATTGGCCTTCATCAACAGTGGGATTTAATTTAGGAGCCGAGAGGTAACGTTGCAGCTATATAGGACGCTGGTCAGACTCCACTTGGAGTACTGTGCTCATTTCTGGTCGCCTCACTACAGGAAGGATGTGGAAACCATAGAAAGAGTGCAGAGGAGATTTACAAGGATGGTGCCTGGATTGGGGAGCATGCCTTATGAGAGTAGGTTCAGTGAACTTGACATTTTTTCCTTGCAGCGATGGATGATGAGAGGTGACCTGATGGATGTGTATAAGATGTTGAAAGGCATTGATCGTGTGGATAGTCAAAGGCTTTTTCCCTGGGCTGAAATGGCTATCATGAGAGGACTAGTTTTAAGGTGCTTGGAAGTAGGTACAGAGAAGATGTCAGGGGTAAGTTTTTTACGCAGAGAGTGGTGAGTGTGTGGAATGGCTGCCGGCGATGGTGGAGGAGGCGGATACGATAGGGTCTTTTAAGAGACTCCTGGACAGGTACATGGAGCTTAGAAAAATAGAGGGCTATGGTAATTTCTAAGATACGGACATGTTCGGCACAGCTTTGTGGGCCGAAGGGCCTGTATTGTGCTGTAGGTTTGTCTATGTTCCTACTATGTATCTACCTGTGTTGCTACGTTTCCAGGCTTTATGTCACCTGAACACTTTGAAATATGCCCTTTATACTCATGTTTATTATAGTTTTGAGAGAGCTTGTGAATCTCCCAATAATCCAAATGCTTGTGTTCCACTCTCACCATTTCTTGGTCTCTCACACATTCATATCTTTACTCTTTCCAGATAACCTCATCAGAAGAGGTGTCAACATCGCGACCTTCACCTGGATGTTTATTCAAGCACTGGTTGACGGTTTGATTGAATTACTTAACACCATCTCCAAAGATAACATTGATATCTCCACCGTGCTGAGGATAGAACGATCCATTCTAAGAAGAGAATTGAAACAGGTACCCGGTATATGTAACCCATGGGCTCTCTCTCAGAAGGGATGCATCTGTTTTTTAATGTAAAAACAGAAAATGCTGGAAATACAGGCTGCAACTGTGGGACGGGAAACAGCAATGTACCAGGCTGAAAACCCTTTGTCAGAACTGGGAAGGAGGCAAACAATGAACTACAGGGAAGCTCGTGTTGGTGAGGGATGTCTCTGATAGATTAAAACAAGGCTGACCATGGGGATAAGCCGTAAACAAGGTTACCTGGTTAATGAGCGAATGGGAGTGATCAGAGAACATCAACTAAAGAAGGCAGGAACTGCAAATCGAAAAGCATAGAACATAGAACAGTACAACACAGTACAGGCCCTTCGGCCCACAATGTTGAAGCAATGTTGCCTGGCAAATCAGACTGGCCATGCCCTCCACTCCAAAAGAAGCAATCTGAGCCAACATCACAGACAGAGAAATCAAGTTATCTGAAGTTGTAAAATTCAATATTGAGTCCAGATTTGGGAACAGCTCCTTTCCAACTGTGATAAGACTGCTGAACGGATCCTGACCCGGATCTGGGCCGTACCCTCCAAATATCTGGACCTGCCTCTCGGTTTTTTTGCACTACCTTACTTCCCATTTTTCTATTTTCTATTTATGATTTATAATTTAATTTTTTAATATTTACTAATTTTAACTATTTTTAATATTTGTAATCCAGGGAGTGTGAACCGCAGAATCAAATTATCGCTGTGATGGTTGTATGTTCTAGTACCAATTGTTTGGCGAAAATGAAGTATAACGAAGGTCTCAGTGTGCCCAGGCTGAAGTCGAGGTGCTGTTCCTCGAGCTTGCTTTGGACCCCATTGCTACTGGTTACATTGAACTTAATGTGTTCCTTCGTTATCGATGGAATGGAATTGTAATTTCCCTGGCCTTGATATGCAACAAAATATTGCCAATGGTAATGTTCTCCAGCTTTGTGTTGTAACTCTAATTCCATCCTGCATTAATAACAGAAGTCAGCCTCAATAGTCTCACATGATCCTGCCCAGCTCCAGCTGACCTAAGTGGGACTATAGTGCACGAGCTTACTTTCCTGATACCCACTTTTTAAAAAAAAAAGCAGCAAGTAACGATGAAGTAAACACAGAGCATTCAACGGTACGGCACAGGATCAGGCCCTTCAGCCCACAATGTCCATGCCCACCACAATGCCAGTATAAACTAATCCCATCTGCCTGCACATGATCCGTAATCCCTCCGTTCTCTTCATGTTCATGTGCCTGGCCAAATGCCTCTGTTGCTATTGAATCTAGTTCCATCACCTACTCTGGCAGTATCTACCAATCTCTGTTTTTAAAAAACACCTTGCCTCGTCCCTCAGCTTAAGGCTGTGCTCTTTAGTATTTGGCATTTCCAAGTATATCTATCCTATCTTGTCCCTCAGCCTTGGACAGACAACAGGGCTTCACTGCAGGATGAGCTCAACCCCTTCTATGCTGGCTTTGACCATCAACACTCGCGCACCTCAAGGGCATCAAGGGATATGGCGAGAAGGCAGGTGTACAGGGTTGAGTGGGATCCAGGATCAGCCATGATGGAATGGCGGAGCAGACTCAATGGGCTGAATGGCCTAAATTGGCTCCTATGTCTTATAGTCACTGCTCTGCTGTCTGTACACCCACGACTGTGTGGCTAGGCACAGCTCAAATGCCATCTCTAAATTCGCAAATGACTCCCATATTGTTGACAGAATTTCAGATGGTAACCAGGGTACGTACAGAAGCGAGAATGATTAGTTGGCTAAGTGGTGTTGCAACAACAGTCCTGCACTCAGTGTCAGGAACACCAAGGAATTGATTTTGGACTTCAGGACCATCTGATATGGAGGGGCCACTGCACGGGATCAGTTAAAGGTTTCAGAAAGTTGGAAACTCAACCAGTCTGTCATGGGCACTAGCCTCCCAAGTGTTGAGGACAGCTTCAAAAGGCACTACCTCAAAAAGGAGGCATCTGTCATTAAGGGCCCCACCACCACCCAGGACATGCCCTCTTCTCATTGCTACCGCCAAGGAGGAGGTACAGGAGCCTGAAAATACACTGAACGTTTCAGGAGCAGCTCCTTCCCTCCGCCATCAGAATTCTGAATGTATAATGAATCCATGAACACACCTCACTACTTTTCCCACTCCTCTTACACTACTTATTTAATTTAATTTTTTGTATACTTTTATTGTAATCTCTAGTTTTTTTATTATGTATTGCAAACACATTTGATGACATATGTCAGTGATATTAGACACGATTCTGGTCTTTGCACCTTTGCACTCTCCCCAGGACATGTTAGGAAACCAGCAGTTTAATCAGCAAAGTGTACTTTGGAAAAAAGGGTAAAGGCATGAAGAAAAATAGAGTAGGAACTCTATCAGCAGTATTTCAGTAAAGCAGAGAGTCTTTTCTTGGTAATGAAACATTTCCTTTTCACTCAGGGAAAGGTTCCAGACCAGGACAGTATCCATCGCTTTTACAATGCCAAACTGAAAAACCAAGCATCCTGCAGCTCTGACAGAGACTGGACACAGAACAGGACGATGGAGAGAGGGAGAACGGCGGCATCAGGTTTCCGGAAACTGGCCAGTATTAATTCCATGCTCTCCAGGGACAGCAGTGTGTCAAGGTAAGGAAGGAGATGCTGCTGGAAACACTCAGCAAATCAGGCAGCATCTGAAGAGAGAGAAACGGTCAGCATCTTAGGTTGGGACCCTTCATCAGAACTGTGAAGGATTTAGGTGGCAAAGGAGGTGGGGGGGGGTAAGGGAATATCTCTGAAAGGGTGAGACCAAATGAGTCAATGGGGCAGTTAATTATTTGTTATGAACAATGAAGCTCCTTTGCGTTATGTCCTTTAAGTCTGTGAGACATGCATAGCTGGCTAATCTGTATAAAACTGAACAAAAATGACAGCTGGCAGAAATGGCCAGTTCAGTGTCCAAGTTAATATAGTGGATATGCGTCTAGTTCAGTTTGGCTCCAGGTCACAATGGACAAAGAATACTGTGGGAATGGAAATGGGCTCTGTGCCTCTATGTTAAATGTGTTTGCAACTCTTACTGACCAGATTGAGGGCCCAGTGTTTAATTGACCTTTCCTTCCATGGCTAGCTTATGCTGGGCATTGATAGGCCTGATTGGAATTTCAAACAATTTGTCGATCACTTGAAACATCTGTACAAAATGTGTGGATGAATGTTTTAGAAAGAAAAAAAAAATAGAAAACATATAGCACAATACAGGCCCTTCGGCCCACAAAGCTGTGCTGAACATGTCCCTACCTTAGGACTACCTAGGCTTTACCCATACCCCTCTATTTTTCTAAGCTCCATCCAGGAGTCTCTTTAAAGACCCTATTGTTTCCATCTCCACCGCCGCAGCCGGCAGCTCACTCCGCACACTCATCACTGTCTGTGTAAAAAAAAAAAAAAAAAAAACAAACTTACTCCTGACAACTCCTCTGTACCTACTTCCAAGCACCTTAAAACTATGCCCTCTAGTGCTAGCCAATTCAGCCCTGGGGGAAAGCCTCTGACTATCCACATGATCAATGCCTCTCATTATTTTGTACACCTCTATCAAATCACCTCTCATCCTCCGTCACTCCAAGGAGAAAAGGCTGAGTTCACTCAACCTGTTCTCATAAGGCATGCTCCCCAATCGAGGCAATATTGTTGTAAATCTTCTCTGCACACTTTATGGTTTCCACATCCTTCCTGTAGTGACGCGACCAGAACTGAGCACAGTACTCCAAGTGGGGTCTAACCAGGGTCCTATGTAGCTGCAACATTACCTCTCGGCTCTTAAACTCAATCCCATGATTGATGAAGGCCAATGCACCGTATGCCTTCTTAACCACGGAGTCAACCTGCGCAGCAGCTTTGAGTGCCCTGTGGACTCAGACCCCAAGATCCCTCTGATCCTCCACATTGCCAAGAGTCTTACCATTAATACTATATTCTGCCATCATATTTGACCTAACCAAATAGATCACCTGACACTTATCTAGGTTGAACTCCAACTGCCACTTCTCAGCTCAGTTTTGCATGCTATCAATGTCCCGTTGTAACCTCTGACAGCCCTCCACACTGTCCACAACACACCCAACCTTTGTGTCATCAGCACCCTCCACTTCCTCATCCAAGTCATTTATAAAAATCACAAAGAGTAGGAGTCCCAGAACAGATCCCTGAAGCACACCACTAGTCACCGAATATGACCCATCCACAACCACTCTTTGCCTTCTGTGGGCAAGCCATTTCTGGATCCACAAAGCAATGTCCCCTTGGATCCCATGCCTCCTACTTTCTCAATAAGCCTTGCATGGAATACCCTATCAAATGCCTTGCTAAAACCCATATACACTGCATCTACTGCTCTACCGTCATCAATGTGCTTAGTCACATCTTCAAAAAATTCAATCAGGCTCATAAGGCACGACCTGCCTTTGACAGAGCCATGCTGACTATTGCTAATCATATTATGCCTCTCCAAATGTTCATAAATCCTGCCTCTCAGGATCTTCTCCATCAACTTACCAACCACTGAAGTAAGACACACTGGCCTATGATTTCCTGGGATATCTCTACTCCCTTTCTTGAATAAGAGAACAACATCCACAACCCTCCATTGAGGATGCAAAGATCATTGCCAGATGCTCAGCAATCTCCTCCCTCACTTCCCACAGTAACCTGGGGTACATCCCATCTGGTCCTGGTGACTTATCCAACTTAATGCTTTCCAAAAGCTCCAGCACATCCTCTTTCTTAATATCTGCATTCTCGAGCTTTTCAGTCCACTGCAAGTCATCCCTACAATCACCAAGATCGTTTTCCGTAGTGAGTACTAAAGCAAAGTATTCATTAATTACCTCTGCTATTTCCTCCGGTTCCATAAACACTTTTCCATTGTCACACTTGATTGGTCCTATTCTCTCAGATCTTATCCTCTTGCTCTTCACATACTTGTAGAATGCCTTGGGGTTTTCCTTAATTCTCTCCGCCAAGGCCTTCTCATGGCCCCTTCTGGCTCTTCTCATTTCATTCTTAAGCTCCTTCCTGCTAGCCTTATAATCTTCTAGATTCATATCATTACCTAGTTTTTGGAACCTTTCGTAAGCTCTTCTTCTCTTCTTGACTAGATTTACAACAGCTTTTGTGCACCACGAATCTTGTACCTTACCATCCTTTCCATGTCTCATTGGAACGTACCTACTCAGAACTCCATGCAAATCACCCCTGAACATTTGCCACATTTCTTCTGTACGTTTCCCTGAGAACATCTGTTTCCAATTTATGCTTCCAAGTTCCTGCCTGATAGCCGCATAGTTCCCCTTACCCCAATTAAACGCTTTCCGAAATTATCTGTTCCTATCCCTCTCCAGTGCTATGGTAAAGGAGATAGAATTGTGATCACTATCTCCAAAATGCTCTCACACTGAGAGATCTGACACCTGATCAGGTTGATTTCCCAACACCTCTCCTCTTGTAGGCTTATCTACATATCGTGTTATGCAGTAGATGCAGTAGTTAGAAACAGAGAGGAGGGTAGAGACAGACAGAGGGGCAGAGGGAGGCATAGGGGGAGAAAAGGGGGGTCAGAGATGGACAGAGAGGGTGTCAGTGACGTACAGAGAGGGGGTCAGAGACAGATGGAAGGGGGTCAGAGATGGACAGAGAAGGGGTCAGAAACAGACAGGGAGGGCGGAGACGGACAGAGAGAGGGTTTCAGAGATGGACAGAGGGGGGTCAGAGAGAGAGAAGGGTTCAGAGACAGACAGAGGGAGGGTGGGGACAGAGAGGGGTCAGATATGGACAGAGAGGGTTGGAGACAGAGAGAGGACGGAGATGGTGAGAGAGAGGACAGAGAGAGAAGGGATCAGAGACGGACAGAGAGGGGCTTCAAGGATGTCTGGGGGAGAAAATCAATTCTCACCCCTTCACTTGCTGGTTGAAACTGGTTTCTATTTCACCATTGTACCTGGAATTTAAAGCACTCCTTCCTGTCTCTGTGACTTCCACCACCTTTTAATGCTGTTCAAGTAATGACCTCTTGGCATACTGACTCGCCACCTCCACGGCTGGCAGCCATGCATTCAGCTACTGTGGTCCTGTGTTCTGGAATTCCCTCCCTAAACCTCTCTCTATCTCACCGCTTAAGCCTATCCTGTGACACTGGTGCCTGTCTTACCTTCCCAATTGTGGCTCAGTCTCACTGTTGGGTTGTGTTCCCGTACAACTCAAGCGATGTTTTATTAGACTGAGGGCGCTAGGTAATTATTTCTGTTTGCTTTCATGGGTTCTTTACAACCATTTCTTTTGCTGGTACTAGACTGTTGTCAGGTGGAAGAATCAGCTGATCTAAGTGAATATGAACACTGGTGGAATATTCTTGATTCCCAAATCATCAAGTGGGGCCACTGTGAAATAAGAATGCTCAACTCCTCTTTGTTGATATCACAGATGGACAACTGATGCAGACTGACAGATCGGGTTACATGAGGCTGCAGAATTCAATATTGGATCCAGAAGGCTGCAATATGCCCAGACTGAGATGACAGGCTGTTCCTCAAGTTTGCTTTGGGCTCCATTGCAACAGTCCAGTTGCTATTACAACAGCAAATTATGTTTAATTTAATATACTCCTTAATACACACAGTGCTTCTGTTTATAACCAATAGACGCTCACATTGATTGTTGAGAAGGTGTAAATGCTAAGCTGTAAGTCTCCTAACCCAGTGTGCCTAGATTATCTGACTCAAAGAAACTGAAAGCCAAAATAAAAAGAGAAAATGCTGGAAAGACTGAGCAGGTCAAGCAGCATCTGTGGACAGAGGAACAGGGATAACATGTCAGGTCAAAGACCCTGTAGCAGCAAATCCCCTTGCTGGGTAACAGGTAGTCTTATCAATTAGGTAAAGGAAGATGTAGCTGCTGTTTTTAATTGGATGTTCATGGTCTTCGGCTGCTGTCGCCCATCCGCTTCAAGTTTTGTGCATTCAGTGATGCTCTTCTGCACACCACTGTTGTAATGTCTGGTTATTTGAGTTACTGTCACCTTCCTGTCAGCTTGAATCAGTCTGGCAATTCTCCTCTGACCTCTCATTAACATGGCATTTTCACTCACAGAACTGCAGCTCACTGGATGTTTTTTGTTTCCTACACCATTCTCTGTAAACTCTGCAGGGGTCCCCAACCTGGATCATGGACCCCTTGGTTAATGGTAGGGGTCCACAGCATAGAAAAGGTTGGGAACTCCTGCTCTGGAGACTGTTGTGTGTTAAATTCTCAGGAGATCAGCATTTTTTGAGATACTCACACCCAGCCCGTACGGCAGCAACAATCGTTCCACAGTCAAAGTCACTTAGATCACACTTCTTCCCCGTTCTGGTGTTTGGTCTGAACTTTATGCATTGAGTTGCTACCACATGATTGGTAAGTTAGATATTAGCATTAATGAGCAGGTGTTCCGGTGTTGCTAATGAAGTGACCGCGGCGTGTATTTCTTCTTTGTGTTTCCACAGCTGTAACACTGAAGTCACTACACTGGGCTCCAGACAGCCGACCTGCGATAATGTAGATGAGACTGAGGAGCCCATCACTGAGGTCCCAAGGCCCAGCAGTTACAGTAGGCGGACACTGCAGAAGATGCCCCAGATTGACATGTCCTTGGACAGTGAGATTTTGAGGTAAATCATGATGTGTTCTTTCCATGATTCACTAGTCCATTTTAGCTTGGCAGCTGTGGGCTAGCTGGTGACTGACAATGCATTCATGATCATTCTGCGCATTCCTCAGGGGCTTCTAATACAATACCTTATGAAACAGGGCGGATGGTTGTGTTAAAGATATCACACAGAGACAAACAACCATTTACTGGCATTCATTCTAGACCAGGAACAAATTCACTTCAACACCTTGATGTCCATTATGGAATGAACAGTAGATAGGATGATCATTCTGGGTTTCTACATTTTAATACAATATAAAGCACAGAAATAATACTACTTACAAGGGAGGACTGAGGGCTCCTGACACAGTAGATGTGGAGAGGAGCTTGTGGGAGAATCTAGAAGTAGGAACTACTGTTTGAAAGTAAGGAGTTGTCCAGCTAAGACAGAGATGGGATGACTTACTTTTTCTCTCAGAGACCTGTCAGTCTTTGGAGCTCTCTTGCTCAGAGGGTGGTGAAAGCAGAGTGTGCGAACATTTTTCAGACAGATCTAAATAGACTCTTGATAAGCAGAGTGAAAAGTTATCAGGGGTTAGGTGGGAATGCAGATATCAGGTCAATGCGTAATGAAGTCAAGGGACTAGCCTACTCCAGTTCATAATTCACACGTATGTCTACATTTATAAATGCACATTACAGCCTGTCAGGTTGTTTCCTGATTGCACAGAGATCTGTGCCTTGGTGCCCGACTGCACCTTGATACTGTGGTAAGGGTAACGTTCCAGAATGACCCCATTGGAGATGCCGGTGCTGCTAAATTTGATTGTATTATATGGCAGTTCACTGAACATCAGAGAACTGGTGGAAGGCTTTGTCCCCCTGCTTACCAATGTTTCCATAGATTTCAGCAGAGCCACTTACACACACTTTACCAGCCAACCGGTGCACAGCGTTCCCTCCCCTTTCAGCCATACTACAGGACGAGGAGTCAGAGCGTGAAGGTTGGGGGAGGGGAGGAAGAACCACAAGGTGAAAGGTGAAACTGGGAGGGTGGGAGGAGGTATGGTAAAGAGCTGGGAAGTTGATTGGTGAAAGAGATACAGGGCTGGAGAAGGGAGAATCTAATAGGAGAGGACAAAAGGCCATGGGCGAAAGAAAAAGGGGGAGAAGCACCAGAGGAAGGGGGTGGGCAGGCAAGGAGATAAGGTGAAAGAGGGAAAAGGGGCTGGGGATTAGAGAAAGGGGGGCCATTACCGGAAGTTTGAGAAATCAATGTTCATGCCATCAGGTTGGAGGCTACCTAGACCGAATATAAGGTGATGTTCCTCCAACCTGCACCTGGCCTCATTGCGTCAGTAGAGGCGGTCATGAACTGACATGTTGGAATGAGGAAGGGAAGTGGAATGAAAAGGGATGGCCACTGGAAGATCCCGCTTTTTCTGGCGACGGGGCTTGGGTGCTTGGTGAAGCGGTCTCCCAATTTACGTCGGGTCGCACCGATATGCAAGAAGCCACACTGGGAGCACAGGATGCAATAGATGACCCCAACAGACTCTCAGTGAAGTGACGCCTCACCTGGAAGGACTGTTTGGGGCCCTGAACGGTAGTGAGGGAGGTGGTATAGGGACAGGTGTAGCACCTGTTCTGCTTGCAAGGATAAGTGCTAGGAAGGAGATCAGTAGGGAGGGATGAATGACAGGGGAATCGCGTAGGGAGCATCCCCTGCAGAATGCAGAAAGTGTTGGAGGGGGAGGGTGGTAGGGAAAGATGTGTTTCAGTTGCAGAGACATAGAGCCATAAAGATGTATAGAATAAAATCAGGCTCTTTGACCTGATTTCATTTGTGCTGACCAAGTTGCCTAAGTAAGCCAGACCCATTTATCTGGCCCATATCCCTCAAAACCTTTTCTACCATGTAGCTGTCCAAATACCTTTTAAATATAATAGCTGTGTTACCACTCCTCATATACTGACCATCTTCTATGTGACAGAATTGTTCCTCTGATTCCTTTTAAATCCTTAACCTCTCACTCTAAACCTATGTTTTTTTTTTACTATTGATTCCCTTTCCCTGAGGAAAACACTTTGGCTATTCAGCTTACCTATGCCCCTCGTGATTTTATAAACCCCTATGAGGTCACCCCCTCAGCCTCCTAAACTCAAGAGAAAAAGAGTCCTAGCCTATCCAGCCTGACCTTATAATCCAAGCCCTCTACTCCTGGTAACATCCTTGTTAAAGCTTTTTTTGCACCCTCTCTAGTTTAATAACATCCTTCCTATCGCAGGCTGACCAGGATTGTATGTAGAACTCCAAACGTAGCCTTACCAGCATCTAGTGCAACTGTAACAAGAAGTCCCAACTCCTGTGCACAGAATTCTGATTGATGAAGGCCATTGTGCCAAATGTCACATTCACCAACCTATCTACTTCCAACACCACTTTCAGGGAACGATGTATCTGCAACCCCTGGGTCTTCCTCTATCATCGTATGCAGACTTTGAATATTTTATTTCTCTCTCTCTCTCTTATGAAATGAATTTTCTTTCCTAGTGCACCAGCCCAGTCTGTCTTGCTACATTCACAGCAGGGAACCATAGAGGAAGAAGAAGGTGAAGACATTGCCGAAGGCTGCATAACTCTGTGTTCTCACAAATCTGATATCCCGCCTGGCTACAACACCGTAGTAGGCAGCCTCTCTGAGGAGAACTTGTACTCAGAGCCTGAAGAGCAGAAATTGAAAACAGGCCAAGGAACTCTTGACTATCAGAGCCGTCTCCTAACAGCAAGTGATCTGATGCTGAACAAGTGAGAAATGACTCTTCTATTGTTAACAATTACTAGCTGATTTCCCACGGTGTGTGGGAGGGGCAGCATGAAAACGAAGTGAGGATTGGGATTGGATTCAAGCATTTTAAAGGGAGGAGGAGATGGATGAAGATATGAAGCAGAGAGTGAAAATAAGGGATGGAGAAGATGGAACAGCTGAAGAGGAGGGAAAAGGGAAGAGGATGTGAATTGTGTTGGAAAGTCAGGAGGATGCAGATAGCAGGTGGACAAGTAGATGGGCTCGGAAATAGAAACAGAGCTGGTGAGGTTTTAAGATTGTGATTCAAAGTGAGTTTATTCTTGCAGCTGTAACCCCAAAGTAAGATATCCTTAATCAAGACAAAAGGTCAGAGCATATGGGATCCTAGGCAGGTTGGCAAATTAGATCCAAAGTTGGCTTGTAGTAGAGGACAAGAAGGTAATGTTGGAAGGTTGCTTTTGTGATTTGAAGCCTGTGACTAGTGGTGTACCACAGGGTTCAGTGCTGGGCTCCATCCTGTTTATAATATATATTAGCAATTTAGATGTGAATGTAGGAGGTCTGACTGGTAGGTTTGAAGCTGACACAAAAATCATGGCTGTTGTGTACAGTCAGGAGGTTTATCTCAGGCTACAGAAGGATATCGATTGGCTAATGAAAGTAGGACGTACACAATGAGTGGTAAGGCTGGAGTATTGAGGAAGAAAGGCACCTTGGTGTACAGTCAGAAGATCCCTGAAGGTGGCAGCCTAGGTAGATAGGATGTTGAAGAAGGCATACCAGTATCAGATGGGCAAAGGGAACAGAAGGAGGAGGTTATTATACATCTTCATAAAAGTATGGTGAAACCACATCTGGAATATTGTTTGTATGTTTGTTTGCCACAGTATAGAAAGCACTCTGGAGAGGATGCCAAGGAGGTTCACCAGAATATTGTCTGGGATGGGCGTGATTCGGTCATGAGGAGAAATTAGATAGGCTGGGTTTGTGTTCTTTGGAGAAAGGGAGACTGAGAGAAGACCAGGTAATGATGTACAAAAGTATGAGGGGCAGAGATGGGCTAGATTGTAATAAAACTTTGCTCAGAGCAGGTGCCAGTGGGCATAGGTTTAAGTTACAGAGTAAAGGGTTCAGCAAGGATAAAAGGAAGATGTTTTTCACCCAAAGAATGTTTAGGGTTGGAATACATTGCCTGAAAAGGCTCTGGGGGCCGGGACTCAAAAGAGAATTTAGTAATTACATTAAGGAGCACATGAAACGTCAAGGCACAGAAAGACCATGTGCTGAGAAATGGCTTTGTAAAGATGGGGTACTTGGTGGTCAGCATGGACATGGTGGGCTGAAGGGCCGGCTTCTGCACTGTAGGACTATGAAATGTTTTAGCATTACTTGCAAATTCATGAATTTTGCACTAAAATCAAGTTTTGGAGGACTGTCATTTTGGATCTGGTGACTAAATATCTGTTTTGACTTTACCTCTGTATGCCTGTCCAGAAGCAGGTAATATTTGTTAGATGTGTACAATTAAAGAGCTTGCTTCAGCGCCCACTTCCAGTTAGCTTTCCCAATGTAATTCCCATGTCTATGAGTCCAACATAAATGCTCATCAAAAATAATTATGTTGTAATTAACTCCTGGGGAGTAAATGCATCAGGAGGGCACACTCACAGCATGACAGCTCTTATAAGCAGTTCCATTACAGATTGGGACAGAATTGTCTAAAGGAATTATAATAATGGCAGACTGGGTGAGCTGGAATTAAAAATGAGCTTCATAAATAATGTATACCTCTCCTTCTGTTCCAATCTTTATTCCCACCACTTGAAGATTATTATGTTTACATTATCCATTTAATATGGCCACATGTATTATGTTTCATGGCAGAAAATTGGCTGTCCTGTATTTTACTCATGTCTAAGTCAACCATCTTTTGTTGCCAAACTTTCTGTCCTCTTCCAGAATGTTCCATGATACTGAGCTGGAGGAGTCGGATAAATTCTACAGTAACTTGCCTTGCCTCTTGAAGCTTCTGTTTGCCTTGTACAACACCATGATGTCGCAGTCAGACATGCTGTGCTACTTTGTCATAATCCTCAACCACATGGTCTCTGCCTCGTTGCTCACCTTGGTTCTCCCCATCCTTGTCTTTCTCTGGGCAATGCTCTCCATGCCAAGGCCGAAGAAACGGTTCTGGATGTTTGCCATCCTGTACACTGAGGTACGAAGAGAAAAACTGAAACACTCGCACGTGACTTTGGCTGCTGTATCTGGGCGTTCACCCCGGCAGGAGAAAACATTCAACACTGATCGGTCACATATCATTAAAATCACAATAGAGAAGATGCAGGAAAAATCTGATACTTGGGGTAAAAAATAACTTCAGTGGCCATAAAAATACAATCATCATGAAAAGGTGTTCAGGGGAAACATCTTTAATCAGCTACTAGTTATGCATGGAATCCTTACTAAATAATGCACTTAAGCAGAAGCTGCCTAAGAATTAGAGGAAGTGAGGAATAGAGGAAATTCCCACTGGGTTCTGTGAAGCAGACTAACAGGAGACTTCAGCTCATCAGTTTGCATTAGGTTCTGGATTACTGTGTAATCCAGATGTACAAACGGATTTATTCTTATCAAAGTGTTTGATGAAGAGGTCAAATATATTGTTTTGGAACATGCCGCAAGACTCAAATGGATTGTGCCTTAAATCACAGAGGAAATGATATTGGCAAAGGAGGAGCAAGGGAAAGATGAGTACTGAATGTCCCATCCTTCAGTGAAAATAGTTCTTTATCCCTCCACTGTCTCTGAATTGGGGAACTGACATCTAGTGCTGGATGAGCTGAAATTTCTTCCTAATGACCTTTGAGAGTATTAGGGTTAAGACATTGGTTAGACCACTCCTGTAGTATCATGTGTAATTCTAGAGAGAGCACAGAGGAGAGCCTCTGGGATTTGGAGCATTTCAGTATAAGAGGAGACTGGACAGGTTGGGATTGTTCTCCTGGAGCAAAGGGAGGTGAGGGGTGACCTTACAGTGTTTGTACATGATCACATGGGGGATAGATAGGACAGATCGCAAGAATAATTTTCCCATGGTGGAGCTATTTAAGACAAGGGGTTATAAGCTTAATGTGAGAAGCTTGATGTTTAGAGGGGATCTGGGGGGGAGGGGTCGCATTTTCACAGAGAATGGTTGGAATTTTGAATGCAGTGTTTGAAAGGCAATGATACACCCATGACACTTGAGAAACATCTAGAAAAGGACTTGAATTGCCAAGGTATAGATGACCATGGACAAAATAATGAGACTAGTGTAGATAAATACAATGGTAGGCAGAGGCATGGTAGGGCGGCATATCTGTTTCTGTGCAGTATAATTCAATGGCTAGATCCTTTGCCATCAGTCATCAAACTCCTTGCTTTCATTACAGACTCCAATCTTCTTCCTAGAAGTTTATTGTGATTATGTTAAATTCTGGTATCCTATTTGATCCCCAAATGAGATTCAAACCATGAACTACGATCACTAAGAACCACTATCCACACTTCAGTAACACTACAACTGTGTTTCAGCTCATCTGCTGACAAAACTGACCCTCATCGCTTCTCACTTCCAGTGTTAACCCTTAAAATGCACTGCCATCTCTAGTCTCAAGGTCAACTGAAACTCTGTTGATCCATTTCTAACCTGTGCTGTCTCCTTCAGTGTTATCCCGATGCTCAGAGAACTCTGGCTCCCAGTCTAAAAAAAAAATTTTTTAAATTCTCCTCACCTGTTTTCAAATCCCTCCATGATTTCTCCATTTCTCTAGCCCCGCACATCCCCAAAATCTGTGGGAAGTTCAATTATAACCTCTTGATCATTCTGAGGTTCAAAGCTCCACCTTGTCCATCTCCTTCCTATAAAAAAGAAATGGACAAGGAGGAGCCTTGAACACCAGAAAGATCAAAAGGTTAAAACTGAACCTTTAGCGAAAAGTTCACGTCATTCTCCTCAAACTTCATGAAGTCACATATTTTGTCTCACCAAGTTGCTCCTGCTTGCACCAATATCCATCTTCATTGACAGCCTGCCATCCTTGCAACAGCATGCGGAAAATTCCAAAATGATGTGTGCTTGTTTCCATGTAATCTGAGAGCGCTGTCCATGCAGCAGCACACACACAAGGGGCTGGGGGAACTCGGTGGGACAGGCAGCATCCATGGAGGGAGATAAACGGTCGATGTTTCAGGCTGAGAGCCTTCAGCAGGACTGGAAAGGAAGGGGGCAGATGGCAGAATGAAAGGGTTGAGGGAGGAGAGGGAGCACAGGGTAGTGAGTGATGAGTGAGTGAATCAAGGTGAGAGGTCGAAGGTGGACAAATGGGAGTGAAGTGAGAAACTGGGAGGTGACAGGTGGAAGTGCAAAGGACTGAAAAAGATATAATCTGATGAAAAGGACAGTGAACCATGAAATAAAGAGAAGGAGTTGGGGAACCAGAGGAGAAAAGTCGTGGGTAATGAGAGCAGGGGAAGGGAATGAGAAGAGGTAAAAGTGTAAAAGGGGTGAGGGTAAAGAAAAGGGGGAGGGAGGACAGAGGGGACTGGTTACCAGAAGTTAGAGAAATCTAACATTGATGCCATCAGGTTTGAAACTACCAAGATGGAATACAAGATATTGTTCCTCTAATCTGCATCTAGCCTCAAATTGACATTAGAGTAGGCCACAACAGACATGTCACTGCGGGAATGGAAAATGGAATTAAAATGACTGGCCACCAGGAGATCCTGGCTGTTACAGGCCCAATCAGCCTTACCAGCTCACTGTTGCAAGTTTAGATTGCTCCTTTGTTTATTGAGGTGTGGAATTCATTATTATCTGATGGCCTTGCATGAAATAAAACACCCTTCCTCGCGACAGTAAGGAGACAGCTACTGCCATTTCATGCTATCTGTCACTGACCTTTGTCCCAGACCTAGTCCCTCCATGTGTACCAAGTATTTCACAATTCCTTACACCTGTTCCCCCACAGATTACCGTGGTTGTGAAATACTGCTTTCAGTTTGGCTTCTTTCCTTGGACCACCTCTTCCTATCGATTGCTTTACTTCAATCAACCTTTCTACCTGCCTAACATCATCGGCATTGAGAAGAAGGATGGTTATGTGCACTATGACCTTATCCAGTTACTGGCTCTGTTCTTGCATAGGTCAGTCCTCAAGGTAATTATGCTGAACTATAAATCTATTCATTTATTAGAACACATATTTAACTAATTGGTTTATTGTAATCAAGTGTACTAAGTACAATGAAAAGCTTCTTGTATGCATCTAGATAGATTATTCAATACAGTAGGTCACCAAGGTAAAGAAATCAATGCAGAATATAGGACACAGTGGCGTAGTGGTTAGCACCTAGCTTTACATCTCCAGCCTATAAGACCAGGGTTCGATTCCTGCCACTGTCTGCAAGGAGTGGGTAACTGTGTGGGTTTCCTTGCACACTCCAAAAGATGTATCATTAGGATCAGTGAGTTGCAGGCACCCTATGTTGGTACTGGAGCCATGGCGACACTTGTGGGCTGCCCAGCACAGTCCTCACTGATTTGATTCGATTTTGTGCAATTGAAGCATTTCACTGTATATTTTGACGTACATGTGACAAGTAAAGCTAATCTTGATATTGTTTTCTCTTTACAATTACAGAGAAAGTGCAGTGCAGGTAGACAATTATATGTCAGGGGCCATGACGAGGTTCAATTCAACTCCATTCAGGTTTCACTTAACCATACATGAATACTCATCAATGCAGGCAAACGGGACACCATTACTGTGGGGTCAACGTGCAAAGACACATTACCAGCAGTTGCACACAGTAAGCACACACAAGATCACAATCACGTAATAAAAGTCCCGATGCCCACCTCCCCATCCCCATCCCGCGATGCCACAGGTTGATGCCCAGTCCTCGCACATGCAAGTCAACAAACCCATACAGAATATCAGTAAGAACACAATGACACAGAATATGCATATATAGTCCAGAACCCCTAGCCCACTGGTATCATCTGTCGAATGGACCCCAACACCATGGCTTTGAGGACCAGTCCTTGCCCCGACAACCGACTCTTGCTTGGCAAATCCATGGTTTTGAGGACCTGCCCTCACACATAAAAGCACAGAATATAAGTGAAAACGTAACCGGGCAAATGTATCTATCTATAGTCATATAACCATATAACAATTACAGCATGGAAACAGGCCATCTTGGCCCTTCTAGTCCATGCTGAAGTCTTACTCTCACCTAGTCCCACCAACCAGCCCATAACCCTCTATTCCTTTCCTGTCCATATATCTATCCAAATTAACTTTAAATGACAACATCAAACCTGTCTCAACCACTTCTGCTGGAAGATCGTTCCACACAGCTACCACTCTCTGAGTAAGGAAGTTCCCCCTCATGTTACCCCTAAACTTTTGCCCTTTAACTCTCAACTCATGTCCTCTCGTTTGAATCTCCCCCACTCTCAATGGAAAAAGCCTATCCACGTCAACTCTATCAATCCTCCTCATAATTTTAAATACCTCTATCAAGTCCCCCCTCAACCTTCTACCCTCCAAAGAATAAAGACCTAACTTGTTCAACCTTTCTCTGTAACTTAGGTGATGAAACCCAGGTAACAATCCAGTAAATCTTCTCTGTACTCTCTCAATTTTGTTGACATCTTTCCTATAATTCGGTGACCAGAACTGTACACAATTTTTTGCAACAGACGGGGCTATGTCCACAACTCTGCAATTTCATGTGAAACTGGCACAGCTGTTGGCCTACCATAGCAAGCTATGATGCATATGTAGAAATTGGGTATTGGGAACATGCCAAGCCTTCTTAGCCTGCTAAGGAAGTAAAGACATTGGTGTGCTTTCTTGGTCATAGCATCTACGTGGCTCAATCAGAACAGATTGTTGGTGATACTTACACCTAGAAACTTGAAGTTCTCAACTATTTCATTTAAGTAATGTTGCTACAGATAAGGGTGTGTACTCTGCCTAGCTTCAGAACATAGAACAACACATTACGGGCCATTCAGCCCATCATGCTGTGCTGACCTACTCCATGATCAATCCTTCCTACATGGCCCATAGCCCTCCATTTTTTTTATATCATGTGACTTTCTAAGAGTCTTTAAAATGTCCCTGCAGCAGCCAATTCTAGCAACTCAGTGCTGCTGCGAGTGACCCCCCCCCCCATGGATTGTTATCCTTGTATGACAACCCCTCCAATGAATCGGATAATAATGTTCCAAAAGTCGAAGAACTGTATTCGATCCGTTATTAGCAACTCACAAAACATACAATCTTGAAGCATGACTAATCGTAAATTAAGTGTTCTTAAGTGGTCAAGAAAAGCTGTTACATCCTCCAGCTCCAAACTGTCCAGAGCGAAGCATGAATACATATCTTATTCCCTTTGCTTCTACCACACCTCCACTCACGTGACTAGTTACCATAATATGCAGATAGAAAACACGTGCATGGCTCATAATTCCAGCTCCCTGATTATGATACTATAATAATTACAACTTCATACTACCAAAACACAGGAGACATTCACACTGATGTCCTTTTTCTTGTAAGCAGTCTATCCTGGATCGTGACCTTCGCTTGACGAACCAAGTTGTTCCTCTTGACTGCATTCAGGGAAATCTGTCTCGAAATGTTGCTGCCAAAGCTCATCCAAGTTCAAAACTGAGATCCTGTTAATTGTTAGTTCTGGCCGAGTGTAGTCCCTTCCATCACCATGGTCGTCTTTCAATGGTCCATTAACAGTCCAATCTATCGTTGTTCTGACTGTGTGGGGTCCATCATTAGCACTGCGAATCACTTGCAATGACTCCAATGCCTTAGGCACATTCACCCCTATTAGCAGCTCAATTTCTGAATCAATTTCCACCAGATAAACATGCTTCAGGTGAGACCATTCCTGAAGATTTCACTGACGAGGATTATTCCCTTTGTGGACAGACACACTTTCCTGGGTATAGATGTTAGGCAGTTCACAGTGGTATTCACTATCTGACCCATGGTGTGTAAGAGAATGTGTGTTCCTTTTCCTGTTAGGTTGAGCTTGTTCATGAGTCATGAGGCTCCCTGTGCAGAACACTCTGTACGTCATTGATCTCGGAAACCATAAGTAACCACTGTCTTGTTACCCTTCTTAGACTTCACCTGAACTGGAATTATAGGAAGTTCACAATCATGGTCGCCAGCTCCCGTAAAGCTATTGGACACCAGGGTGTTACTCACCATTGTGTTTGATTCTTTCACACTTGTTTCAAATCCGCACCCTTTTCATCAGTTCCAGGCTCACTCAGTTTTAGCTTCACTTTTCACAATAGCCACAGTAATGGCAAAACTCCTTCCTTTAGCTTCAGAATGACTTTGTGATTTAGTTTTGTTCACACTTTTCCTTACTGCTGGTGGGGTAGTACCCTGTATACTTCCATGCATTGGGTGTGTAGAAATCCTTACTTGTTCCTGGATAAACTCGACAAGGTCGATGAAAGCAGCCTCATGGCTGTGATTATCCAGTAGCTCACAGGCAAGACATCTCCATTTCTCACTAAGCATGTAAGGCAACTTCTTTATAATCGATATATTAATAGGCATGTCCAGCTCTCACAGATACCGAACATCTGTCATTGCATTACAACAGGCCCTAAGAAAAAGAGTCTTGAAGAGCTCTCATTCCTTCTGATTTGATAGTTGGCCAAAGAAGAGCCTTTCCCATGTGGGTCACATCAATTTTCTGCTCCTGATCAAACTGTTCTTGTGGCAGATGGCCCTCCCCTGGGTTGGCTTGCTAGCAACTTGTGACAAGCTCTCTTGTGTAACCTCCAGTGAACTGTTCGAGAAAATAGAGACAGCTGCCATAATCATCAGTCTTGTCTTCAGTGCTATACTTGAAAGCTCTTATAAATGAATGACACTGCAATGGATTACCATTGAAGATTTGAAGCTCTCTTTTAAGCAGAGTTGCAATGCATTGTTGCATCACTAGCTTGCTATTTTCTTCCATGTCCTTATGGCCTCCAACACACGATATAGAATTTTAGCACATGAAACACGAGTGTCACCGTACCGTAAATCAATATCCTCAGAAGCACATTGTGCTATGGGATATGGCATAGGTTCAGAGTGCCTCCTCAGTGCAGGCTGAGAGTGAACATCCTGAACTACCCCTTGGGGTCCAAGCTCGTGGCTCATAGACATTTGAGGAATAAATGTATGCATGTTGACATCGAGTATGTTGGATTTTCTCAGTGGCATGTCAACAGAGGAAGTCACACCATAGCACTGTCCCGCTGAAGCACGCTTAGCACCCGCAGCACTTGAAACCTTCAGCACTTTAACTTCGGCCATTCGTGCTGCAATTTCTTCCTGCAACTTAAGCTGCTCCTTTCTTCTCCGTAGCTGCTCCTTTCCTTTCTGTAGCTGCTCCTCTTGTTCTTCCAGCGCGTGTTTTTCTTTCAATAATTGCTGCCATGCAAATAAAGCAGCTAAGTCAGCTTCTGTTTTAATGCATGCAGAGGAGGTATCTGATGTATGGGACACCCTGCTACTAATAGAACCTACTGCATGCTTGTTAGACGCACTGTCTTCAGGGTGAACATCATCCTGAAAACCATCAGATTTATACTTGGTCACAGAATGACCAGTAGCTTTATAAATATTTTCATTTCCTCCAGTAATCTGGCCTTCAACATCACAAACAAAATGCTGGTAGAACACAGCAGGCCAGGCAGCATCTATAGGAAGAGGTACAGTCGACGTTTCAGGCTGAGACCCTTCATCAGGACCAATTGAAAGAAGAAATAGTAATACTATATACTACAGTAATAATACTACTTCTTCTTTCAGTTAGTCCTGACGAAGGGTCTCGGCCCGAAACGTCTACTATACCTCTTCCTATAGGTGCTGCCTGGCCTGCTGTGTTCTACCAGCATTTTGTTTGTGTTGCTTGAATTTCCAGCATCTGCAGATTTTCTCCTGTTTGCGTTCAACATCACATGTTTGTTTCAACCATTGGTCAACAATTGCTATGACTGTATTAATAAGTGTATCAATACTTGGATTGCTTTCAGTTCGTGTACCTTGCTCTGAGATGGGCACTAAAGGCAACAGCAAGTTATATTGCTTAACAACATCTTCATGAAGATTTTTATATTGCCCAAATGAGACTGCACTCACGAAGCATCTAGTTGCTCTTTTGGTACCAGGAAACTTCTAATTAATGGTATTAAATCATTAACCTTCTTAACAACCTCATAGTAATCTTTCCAAATATTGTCAATTCTAGCCACCAAAGCTTTCTCAGTAAGTTTAATTTCTCTTTTAGTCTTGACTTCAAGGTCACTGTGTCCTACTTGACCCATGTCGTTTTCCAAGTGCACGAACCAGACAAAACAATGACATTCAATTCATATGTTGGCAGTCAAAGTATTTCGACATTTCAATAGAACCAAATGCCGAATTTTTCAGCAAACACCACAGCACAGAATATACAGTCAGCGATGACCATTCCAAACCCAAACACACAGCATGAATCAACAAAAGGTTGTTACTTGCCACAAGCTGCTCTTGGCTGCAGTGCTCCCATCTTCACAGACACGTCCAAATGCCGATGTTCATTTGATAAAATTGTTGAAATTTTTTGTTGACAAAATGCAGTGGTAATTCTAATGAATCAACTTGCGCTGCTGGCAGCCTAGCAAGAGTTGGACTGTTACTTGACCATTGAAAGGAGACCATGGTGGTGGAAGAGACTACTCTCAGCTGGGGCTGACAGTTAATAGGATTTCAGTTTTGAACATTGACGCACTTTGGCAACTGTAATTCAAGACAGATTTCCCTGAATGCAGTCAAGAGGAACAACCTGGTTTCTCAAGAGAAGGTCACAATCCAGGATAGACCACATACCAGAAAGAGGACATGTGTGTGAATGTTCAGATTCTATGCCTCTTGTGTTTTGGTAGTATGCAGTTGTAATTATTATAACATCATAATTAGGGGGCTGGATTGTAGGAGCCACACATGTCTTTTCTATCTGCATTGTATTCTGTGTATTGTGGTAACTAGTCTCATGAGTAGACGTGTGGTAAAAGCGAAGGCAATAAGTTCCATATTTGTGCTTTGTTCTGTGCAGCTTGGAGCTGGAGATCATATTCTTTGTTAACCGCTTAAGTACGCTTAATTTGCACTTAATTACACTTAGGTTTCATTGCTTCAAGATTATACGTTTTGCAGGTTGCTAAAAGAAGGATTGAATACAGGTCTTTTGGAGCATTATTATCGGATTGATCAGAGGGCATGTCATGCAAGGATAATAATCTATGGGGGTCACCAGCAGCAGCATTGATTTGTTAGAATTGGGGCACTACATGCCAGCCTCCAATTATTATACTGTAATAATTACAACTACATACTACCAAAACATGAATGCCTAACTTATTCCCTTTACTTTTACCATGCCCCGACTCACATGACTGGTTACTGTAATGCACAGAATAAACACACAATGCAGAACACAATGCAGACAGAGAACAGATGTGTAACTCCTACAGTTCCTGTTAGATTAGTCTCTACGTCCACAGATTGAGAACAGATAGAACATAGAAAACCTACAGCACAGATCCGTCTGATCCTCCAAGAGCCTTACCATTAATACTATATTCTGCCATCATATTTGACCTACCAAAATGAACCACCTCACACTTATCTGGGTTGAACTTCATCTGCCACTTCTCAGCCCAGTTTTGCATCCTATCGATGACCCACTGTACTTCTGACAGCCCTCCACACTATCCACAACACCCCCAACCTTTGTGTCATCAGCAAATTGACTAATCCATTCCTCCACTTCCTCATTCCGGGTCATTATTAAAAATAATGAAGAGAAGGGGTCCCAGAACAGATTCCTGAGGCACACCACTGGTCACCAACCCCCATGCAGGATATGACCCGTCTACAACGACTCTGCCTTCTGTGGGCAAGCCAATTCTGGATCCACAAAGCAAGGTCCCCTTGGATTCTATACCTCCTTACTTTCTCAATAAGCCTGGCATGGGGTACCTTATCAAATGCCTTGCTAAAATCCATGTACACTACATCTACTGCTCTACCTTCATCAATGTGTTTAGTCACATCCTCAGAAAATTCAATCAGGCTTGTAAGGCACAACCTGCCTTTGACAAAGCCATGCTGACTATTCCTAATCATATTATACCTCTCCAAATGTTCATAAATCCTGCCTCTCAGGATCTTCTCCATCAGCTTACCAACCACTGAAGTAAAACTCACTGGTATATAATTTCCTGGGCTATCTCTACTCCCTTTCTTCAATAAGGGAACAACATCCGCAACCCTCCAATCCTCTGGAAACTCTCCCGTCCCCATTGATGATGCAAAGATCATTGCCAGAAGCTCAGCAATCTCCTCCCTCACCTTCCAGAGTAGCCTGGGGTACATCTCATCTGACCCTGGTGACTTATTCAACTTGATGTTTTCCAAAAGCTCCAGAACATCCTCTTTCTTAATGTCTATATGCTCAAGCTTTTCAATCTGCTTTAAGTCATCCCTACAATCGCTAAGGTCCTTTTCCATAATGAGTACAGAAGCAAAGTATTCATTAAATACCTCCGCTATGTCCTCCACTTCCATACACACTTTTCCACTGTCACACTTGATAGGTCCTATCTCTCACATCTTATCCTCTTGCTCTTCACATGCTTGTAGAATGCCTTGGGGTTTTCTTTAATCCTGCTCACCAAGGCCTTCTCATGTCCCCTTCTGGCTCTCCTAATTCACTCTTAAGCTCCTTCCTGCTAGCTTTATAATTTTCTAGATCTCTATCATTACCTAGTTTTTTGAACCTTTCGTAAGCTTTTCTTTTCTTCTTGACTAGATTTTCAACAACCTTTGTACACCACAGTTCCTGTACCCTACCATCCTTTCCCTGTCTCATTGAAATGTACCTATGCAGATCTCCATGCAAATATCCCCCGAGCATTTGCCACATTTCTGCCGTACATTTCCTTGAGATCATCTGTTCCCAATTTATGCTTCCAAATTCCTGCCTGGTAGCTTCATATTTCCCCTTACTCCAATTAAACGCTTTCTGAAATTATCTGTTCTTATCCCTCTCCAATGCTATGGTAAAGGAGATATAATTGTGATCACTATCTCCAAAATGCTCTCACACTGAGAGAACTGACACCTGACCAGGTTCATTTCCCAATACCAGATCAAGTACCGCCTCTCCTCTTCTCTATATATTGTGTCAGGAAACCTTCCTGAACACACCTAACAAACTCCACCCCAGCTAAACCCCTTGCTCTAGGGAGATGCCCATCAATATTTGGGAAATTAAAATCTCCCACCACGACAACCCTGTTATTATTACACCTTTCCAGAATCTATCTCCCTATCTGCTCCTCAATGTCCTTATTACTATTGGGTGGTCTGTAAAAAAAACACCCAGTAGAGTTATTGACCCCTTTCTGTTCCTAACTTCCATCCACAGAGACTCAGTAGACAATCCATCTATGACTTCCTCCTTTTCTACAGCCGTGAGACTATCTCTGATCAGCAGTGCCACACCCCCACCTCTTTTGCCTCCCTCCCTCCCTGTCCTTTCTAAAACATCTAATGCCTTTGTACAGAAAAGCCTACAAAGAGTAATGGATATGGCCCGGTTTATGACAGGTAAAGCCCTCCCCACTATTGAGCACATTTATATGGAGCGCTGTCACAGGAAAGCGGCATCCACCATCAAGGACACCCACTAACCAGGCTGTGCTCTCATCTCACTGCTGCCATCAGGAAGAAGGTACAAGAGCCTCACGACCCACACCACCAGGTTCAGGGAGCAGTTCCTCTGCTCCTCGGCCATCTGGTTCTTGAATCGGGGGAATAACTTCACTCACCCCATCACTGAACTTTTCCCACAACCTATGGATTCTCTTTCAAGCACTCTTCATCTCAACATTTTGATATTTATTGCTTATTTAATTATAATAATTATTATTATTATTTCTTTTTTTCACTCTTTTGCTCTTTGTACTTGCCCAGATTGGTGTGTTTTTTTTCACATTATTGGTCATCTGTTCTGTTGGGTGTGGCCTATTCTATTATGTTTCTTGTATTTACTGTGATTGCTTGCAAAAAACTGAATCTCAGAGTTGTATATGGTGACATATATATATACTTTGATAATAAATGTACTTTGAATTTTGAACTTCACTTGCCACTATATGCTGAGGGTCCGAACGTCAGCTGCTGAATGGAGAGACGGCTTTTTATTCCATGTATCCAGTGCCAAGCTCTCCATCCCTTAATAGACCTTGAACAGGAGTTGTTTTCCAGAAAAAAAAACTGTAAGAAGTTCATGAAACATTTGTACTGTGGCTCCACAGTCAATGTTTCCAACAGGCATCCGAGTTTAGGGTTCCTGATACAGAAGGAGATTTTGGTCCTTGTGTAGCAAGAGGCTGTGTGGAACTGAAAGGGTTGCTCAACTGCCAGTAGCAAATTCTATCCAAGCACTTCCCTTTATATAATGGGACAAATTCAAGTGGACTGTGTAATGGGTACATGATTTCTCCTGCCAGTGCTCGCTACCTGAAGTCAAGTGATGCCCTAGGATAAAGCCCAATCTCCAGCACTTTCATTCTCTCCCCATTTTGCTGCTGTCTAAGCAAGTTGTTTCAGAGAATTGTACAAAGTAGCATCTTAATTCAAGTTGCAATATCTGTTCTCAGGGATGCAGTTTAGGTTTTAATGTCATATTTCTTTCTGTTCTAATGTATAATTTCACCCCAAATTAAACAGATTAGCTAATTTAAACAGTAAGGTATAGCTCCGTGGTTCCCAAACTTTTTTGAGTTACCCCCCCCCCCCACACTGTTAGGCCACATTCCCAATGCACCTCTCTCCCTTTCCAGACATTACATAAAAACTATTAAGAATTTTGATTTATGACGCAAAGAAAACAAGAACTGCAAATTCAAAGCAGTGACAAATAATTGCAAAAAAATTTCAGATCTATTTAAAGCTGCAAATAAAATTATTTCTTTATTTAATTGCAGTAAAGCAATTTTCATCGTCAATTTTAGAACATACATTAATATTCACTTCTTCATAGCTTTTTCTCCATTCATTAAGATGGATGGGCTTGGTGCAGTGATATCAGCTTCTCAACAGGCTGAATGTCACTCAGTAGGAGTCTCAGATCCCTACGTTCAATAACTTGCCGTCTGTTTCTTTTCTTGGAAAGAAATTGGGTGACTGCACTGAAACTGCACTCCACTACCTACTGTATGATGTTGGAAAGACAATAAAGAACATCTTGACCTTTTTTCACAGTCTATAACTAAAAGTCTTGATATGACTTTTTTGACCCTCTGCTTCAGCACAAAGACATTTTGTAACGAGATCAGTTCTTCCTCCATCCTTCCTGTTAGTTCCTCATGACCAGTGTTCAGGAATGGATTTATTACCCAATCTGGAACTTGGACTGAGAGAAGATCCTGAAATTTCCCTGACACGTCCTTATGCACCTCACCCAGGTGGGCACAGTATATTTGAAGATCATCACCTGTAATTCTTTCTTTCTCTTCCAACTCAAAGAGACTCAGAAATTGGAAAAAGTCACAACAGCCAATATTGCATTTAAATAAGGTTAACTTGGACAGAAACGTAGAGACGACTGATTGGACTTTGATTAGATTCATAGCATTTCATTGCAAATGAAGGTTGATTTCATCAAACTTTGTGAATAATTCTGACAAATAAGCAATGCCATGCCTAATATTCTTGAGTTGATTACTGAATGAAGCATTCAAGTCTTCAAAGAATTTTATCAGTTTCAAAAAGCATATAAAGACATCACTGGCAGTTTCCTTCTGAGATCCACCTGACTTCTGTGTGCAACAGCAAGAATTCAAACTGTTCATCATTCTCAATACAAATCTCTCCAAATAGTCAAGAATCAAAAGTACGGGACTTGATTTTATTTACCACTGTGATATAAGTATTTTATTATTCGTGAAGCTGATCACTTAAGTTTTTGGTGACAAGTTGGTGTCTGTGAATTACACAGTGAATGATAAATATATCAGTACGGCTTTGTTCAAGAACATAATAATTCCACAGTAATGTCTGATCATTGATGGTGCCCTATCTGTTGCACAAGCAAAGAATGTTGCTAGGCGGAATGTCCTCCACTTTGAAAAATTGCTTAACAACCTGAAATATTGACTTCTCTTTCATATCTGTTTCTAGTCTCCTCATAAATAACAACTCTTGAATCATGCTTTCATCTTTTATGAAACAAACATAAACAAGAAGCAAAGGTTCGCTGCCTGGCAAAGTTGACATCCAACTGCAGAGTTGTCCTAAGTATGTTGCACAATTTGTTTTCCACATTCTCAGACATTTCATCTATTCATCTTTGAACAGAGGTGTCACTGAGTGGAATCACTTTAATTATTTGGTCTGGTGACTTATGTAAAACCGTACACAGAACCTCCATTACTGCTGGCTGTATCAGATCTTCTCCAATTGTATGACGCTTTCCAGATTTAGTAATGAGCAATGAAACGTTTCATGAAGCATGCAAGCCATCACTGTTTTGTTGTGAAGTGCTGCACAACATGTCTTGAGGTGTTTTCTGTTTCTGAAAGTTTTCACAAAGTGACTGAAAATAAGCAAAATTCTTGTTTGCTTTGTCAGAGTGTGTTCTCTTCAAATGTTCAAGGAGCCTGGTTGGTTTCATTGCCTCCTTTGAAAAAAACTATTTCACACAACAGACACATTGGCTGCTGGTATAAATCCATATTTCAGATACTCTACACTGTCTTTTCTACACTTCTTTTTGTTTGGTCTGCTTCTGCCGTTTTCATTATGGATTAATGACCACGGTCAATTGCCTGTTGTTCAAGTCCAACCTCAAGCACTGCGATCAATAAAGGGGAAAGTTATGACATCATAGTAGCTCAGGAAAACTTGACTCTCTGCCTGAAGGTTGCATAAAGTGGGGCAACGATATCTTGGTTGGGCCGTGGGCTAGAGAAATGCGGTCAAGACCATTCTGAACTTTACCCCATTGACTGCATACACCAAATCACTCAAATTACATCACTGTGTGATTAGAGTACAGGAATCGTACTAGCTAACTCTGTACTACAGTAGTGAATGGCAATAACACAACTTCAGTCTGGGTTTCTCATGATATGCCAAATACAGAAGTGTCACTTTGCTTTCCAGCAACCGTAAAGCACTTTGAGTAAAGTCTGAGAGAATGGTGGGTTAGCAAGAGATGAGGTGATTATGTGATCATTGTAATCCATTAAGAGGCACTGACTATCAAATGTTAATACTAAGTCATTAATTTCTTAAATTGGGCCTACAATTCCTTAGCTGCCCCCTCTTGTTTCTGAGCACACTCCACCACCCCCTTTATCTTTATTGCCCTGTTGAAACTCCCACCCCACACTGGGGGTGGGGGCGATATAGTCCACTTTGGGAACCACTGGTATAGCTGGACAACTTGGAGAGTTTTGAGTATTCTCATTACAAATTTCAATCACGAGGGTACTCTGTTGAGGGAAAGGAATCTTCAGAAAGCAGATATGCCAACATCAAACATAGAACAGTACAGCATTGTATAGGCCTTTCTGCTCGCAATGTGCCAAACATTTAACCTACCTCAAGATTAGCCTAATGGTTCCTTCCCACACAGCCATCTTTCATCCATGTGCCTACCTAAAAATCTCTCAAACGTCCCTAATATATCTGCCTCTACCTCCACTCCTGGCAGCACATTCCATCCAGTCTCTGTGTAAAGAAAAACCTACCTCCGACATCCCTCCAAACACCTTAAAATGATGCCCTCTGACGTAATGACCAATCCCTGGAATATGTTGCCAGTCTTGGTTTTATTTTCACTGGTCTTCATAGAACAATAACTTTATGGCACGAGGCAGACCTTTTGGTGCTCTGTGTGTTTGCTATTCCTTTGAGCTATCCAGCTAGCCCCAGCTCTCCTGCACCGGAACACCTCCGTGTCTTGTGTGTTTTTCTGGACAGTGCATGTGTCTGGATGCCAGGATGAATGTGTCTCTGTTGAGCTGCTGTTGGACGGCCAGGGAGTGTTCAATCTCAGACACGGTTTGCACATGAAGGATGTCTATTTGGACACAGCAGGGATTTGCATCTTGGAGTCGGAATTATGGGACAGAAAGAGACTGTTCAGACCGGTGAGTCTGCATTGACCAACAACCGCCCATTTACAGTGATCCCCCATTAACCCGTTTCATTAATTCTCACACTCCCATCAAGTCCCCGCAGATTCACCACTCACCCATGCATTAGAGGCAATTTAGAACAGACAATTAATCCACTGACCCACATGTCTTTGAGATATGACAGGAAGATAGAGGAAACCTCGATGGTCACAGGGAGAATGTACAAAATCTATAGACAGCGCCTGAGGTTGGGATCGAATCCAGGTCACTGGCACTGTGAGGCAGCAATCCTACTAATCGAGTTATTGAGACATCACTAAATGGGAAACAGGCAGAGAAAATAGAAAATAGATCATGTCGTTTTCTATTTAAATTGAAGGCCTTTATGTATAAATCCAGAAACAGAACATGAACAGGACTCTCAGCCACAACGTTGTGCTGAACTAATTACAGCAGTAATTAAATATCTAACTGAACTCGACCCTTTTGCCAACACAGCGTCCATATCCCTCCATTCTCTGCACTTTCATGTGTCTAGCGAAGAGCCTTTTAAACAGCTCTCCACTACTGCCCCTGGCAGCCGCCAATCTCTGGAAAAAAAAACGATCATCTTGCAGTTTCTGAAATTTGACTGGCACTTGTAGCCAGGTGGCTCTCTGGCCACTGGAGATGTGTGAGGTGACCTCACTTGTCACCCGTCGGTCTTAGAAGGAGCTGAAACTGGATGGTCGCCAGCCACCACTGAGAAGCATGTTTTCACTCAGCTCAACTCACTGCAAGTGCCCTGTTTAAAGGTCAAGTCACAGCACTTGACACTTGCCCGTAGAGTGTGCTGCAAGGAACTAGAGGTGATGGATGCTAGGGAGGCTGTTGCAGACTGTTGGGTGAGGATAATTCACCACTGAGAGGTTTTGCCTGAGACAGATGCAGAGGGGAGATGCCTGTGGACCCTGAGGGAGGAAAGGGGCAAGGGCTGTTGCTCAGGCCCAGCCAAGAGTAGTCAGGGAGCTAAACTCTTTGTCCTGGGGGATCCTGACAGGGTCTGTGAAGCGTGGTTTCTCCTGTGGGTCAATCCAGTACAAAGGGGGTCACTGTTTAATTAATATGGGGCTGCCAACTTAAGATGGAGGTGAAGCAATGTTTTTCACTCTGAAGGTTATGAGTCTCTCGTAACATAATACATATATCAGTACAGGCCCTTTGGCCCATGATGTTGTGCTAACCCTTTAACCTACACCAAGATCATTTTAACCCTTCCCTCCCACAGAGCCTTCTTTCATCCAAGTAAGGAGTCTCCTAAATGTCCTTAATATATCTGACTCTACCGCTACATTTCACGCAGCCACTGCTCTCTGTGTAAAAAAAACACTTACCTCTGACATCCCCCCTATACCTTCCTCCAATCAGCTGACTTCCTCATATTAGCCAATTCCTTGCTGGAAAAATGTGTCTGGCTGCCCACTCGATCTATGCCCCTTCATCTGGTGCTCCTTTATCTTTCCTCACAAAGGTCTGGAGGTACTGTATAATATTTAAATATTTTTAAGGCAAATGTAAATAAATTCTCAATGTCAAAGTCAAAGTAAATGTATTATCATAGGAAAATGAAGGTTATCGTGGATAGGTCGAAAAGTGGTGGCTCGGTTACCCCCAAACAGCCATGATCTTATTGTACATGTCTGCGTGGCAGAGTGACCTACTCCTACTCTCAGTTCGCACGCACAAGGCAGACTTTGTTCATCGTACCTGTCTTGTATCTGTACCAACAGTGCTCTAGTGAGATAATGGAATCTGTTAAATCGGTTTACTGTTGACACACGCTCCAAGATACAGTGAAAAACGTTGCTTTGCATGTCATCCCTACAGACACTACATAACATCAGTACATCAAGTAGTACAAAGAAAAATAATAACAGAAAGCAGAATAAAGTGTTACAGTTACAGAGAAAGCGCAGTGCAGGCAGACAATAAAGTACAAGGCCATGATGAATAGATTATGAGATCAAGGGTCCATCTGATTGAACAAGAAACCTGTTCAATTGTCACATGACAGCAGTGTGCAGTCTCTCCTTGAGCTGATAACATGAGCTTTTGGGCTTTTGTATCTTCTGCCTGATGGGAGGGGGCAAGGAGAGAATGTCCAGGGTTAGTGGGGGGTCTTTGATTATGCAACACATTCACTGATATTTTGGGGCTGATTTCTACTTCCAGCGATCAGCAGGGTGTAGAGAAGCAGCTTGGATTTAGTGCCCCTGTTTCACAGAGATTTCTGGGTTTTTCTCTTGGAGGAAATACTCACTTCTCAACTGGGCAGATACAATCTGAACAGGGTGATCTTTCTCTTTGGCAGTCTGATTGCTGATGGTCGTCATCTCCTTTGTTCTCTGACAGCGTCACGGTCTGTGGGATTCCCATGACGCACAGAAGGAGCAGAAACAAGGCAAAGGAGAAGCGAAGGAAGAGAACAGCTACACTGAGAGCACAGAGGACATGGCAAGGGCAACAGGGAGGAAAGGCATTTCCAGGCGATTGTCAAGACGACTAGACAGGGGAGGTGAGTTTGGACAAAGGAAGGATAGATCAATCCAGGAGTCCTCTCTGTGTGTTCTCTCTACTCCGGTAACTCAGCAAGACCTATCAGAAAAAAACCCTCCTTTTTCCTCCCCCTCCTCACCACCTCTTTTCCTCCCCCTCCTCACCTCCTCTTTTCCTCCCCCTCCTCACCTCCTCTTTTCCTCCCCCTCCTCACCTCCTCTTTTCCTCCCCCTCCTCACCTCCTCTTTTCCTCCCCCTCCTCCCCTCTTTTCTTCCCCTCCCCTCCTCTTTTCCTCCCCCTCCTCCCCTCTTTTCCTCCCCCTCCTCCCCTCTTTTCCTCCCCCTCCTCCCCTCTTTTCCTCTCCCTCCTCCCCTCCTTTCCTCCCCCTCCTCCCCTCCTTTCCTCCCCCTCCACCCCTCCTTTCCTCCCCCTCCACCCCTCTTCTTTTCCTCCCATTCTCTCCCTTCCTTCTTCCTCACCCCCACCCTCCTACCCTCCGGCATTCCCCCATTCCCCTCACAGCCTGTGCACACAATCACTCATCTGTAACCCACTCCCCATCACCCCCACACACCTCACTCCCTCACACTTTGCCCATTGACCTCACTCACCTGCCCAGCCCAGTTTGGATACTCAATCTCTCCCTCAACAGGCCTCTTGTCACTCCACATACACGTAACAGCCACCCACGATCACACTCTTGAACTCAGGCCCTTCCCAGAGCTGAGCCAAAACCCCTCCCTTGGCCAACCTGTTACAGCAGATTCATTGCTCGTTTTGGTCAGTTGCTGGTCATGAACTCCTGCTGTGCTCCAGTTAGAAGTTGTATTTTCCTACATTATAACATTGACTGCACCTTGAAAACAATTCATGCATTGTAAATTAATTTGGAAAAGCCTGGGATAAAGGAAGCTTTCAGGGAGATATTTTGGAGATCAAGCAACAGAGATTAAGGCCACTGATGGAGTTCAAACATGTAAACACTGAAGAATGGGAGAGAGTGTTGACCAGACACTTGGACTGCTTCTTCATGTCATGCGTGACCTGATACTACATCCACTTTCTGGCCCGATCCCCGTATCCCTCATTTCCCCATTGATCTCAAACTTGATCTTACTCCATGGCAAAGCATCTACAGCCTCTGAAATGGAGTGAGCTGAAAATCTAGAGCCTCTCAGTTCTGTCCATAGCTTGAGGCAGTGACTTCTGGATTTAATCAGGTACATATTGGCCTTGGTGAAGGCAAATGACAGAGCAGTTTCAGAAGAGTGCTTGGGCTGGACAGGTAATGAAGCACAGGACCAGCTGTGACTAATTGAAGAAGCAGGCATGACCAAATTTGGCCAAACCCCTGCATGTGTAGGATGGGATAGTGTTGTAGAGTGAACTGGTGGAATATTCATTACTGTGGAAATGAGTCACTGACGTGTTTCTCTTCAGACAGAACAAAAATTTCAAAGCGATCGAAAAAGAAAAGGCAACAACCAAAGTCACGCAGTGGGTTAAGAGAAACCATCAAGGAATGGATAAGGGAGAAAGGGCGGAGAGTGAAACGATACATCATCACCCTGTAAGCATATCCTGCTGGTTTCTGATTTGAAGAGTCGTTCGAGAGTCTGCCCTTGCTCTAAGTGGGCACACACTCCCTGAGACTACAAACTGGCTTTTCAATGAGTGAGGGGTGTTAAGGGGCTAAGTTGCAATGAACTGACTCCATTTATTGGATCTGGAGATGTCCTCTGGAAATTTTCAAGAGTGATAGAGTGAAAGATTTGGCAAGATTGAAAAGAGTGAGAAAGTATTATGCATCTTATGTTCAAAAGTAGTGATGTGGGGGACGTCCCTCATAACTGTTCATCATGCTTTGTGATACAAGTGAGCAAGAACAAACACATTTCTCATGAAATCAGCAGCAAGAAATGCAGTCAAATATTTTGATAATATTTACTTCACGAAATTCGAACGTAGTTGCTGCTTGTTTTGAGGTTTCAAATATGATGGTTCAACATGGAAAATCACTCAGTGATGGGGAGTATGTTAAAGAATCACAGCCAGATTGTACTGCTTTCCTATCTGACAGTTTTCCAGAAAATGAAAAAAAATAGTGCTTTAAGGATTTGCCATTGAGCATAAATGGTAAAAGAAAGAATATTAATGATCGAAACCAAAATTGCAGAACAACTAACAAAAGATGTTAGTTCATGTGAATTTCTTTCCATTTGGCTTGAGAGCACTGATGTTACATCATCAGCAAGGCTAGCCATTATTGCCTGATTTTGTAGGAATGATAAAATATGCGAAGAACTGGTTAACTTAGTAACATAACCACCATGTTCAGGTAACAACGTTGGGTTGAAATACAGTGTCTTGAAAAAATATTCAGTCCCCACAACTATTTTCACATTTTACTGTCTTATTTGAGGTTGGATTGTACATCATGTCAAATCAAAAGGAAAATTCCAAAACCCAAAACAATTTACTAAAAATTAAAAACCAAAATTGTGAGGCTGATAAAGTATTCATCCCCTTTGTAATCTCAGGTGCCAACTCATCCAATTTGTTGATGTTGAAAATTGGAGGATCACCTGTTTTCAATGAATTCATCAGAATAAACACCCCCTCTCTCTGTAAGGTCCAACAGTATAGTAGATTTTCAACGCACCAAACCAAAATAAGGACAATAAGAGCATTCAAGACAAGTCAAGGAAATAATAGAGAAGCATAGATCTGGGAAAGGATAGAAAACCATCTCAAAGGCACTGAACATACCTCAGAGCTCAGTACAGTCCATTGTGGAAAAAGTAGAAAAAATATGAAACCCCAGCCACACTGCCTTGGTCAGGCCACTCTCTAAACGTAGTCGCTGTTGAGGAATGAAACTTGTAAGAGAGGCTACTGTGATATCAACAGTCACTGAATGAGCTGCAGAAGTCAGTAGCTTCAGCTGGAGATGAAGTTCATGGCTCCACAATCTCTAAGACCTTGCATAAAAAGGGTGTTTATTGGCTGAGTGGCAAGGAGAAATCCTTGGCTGAAAAAGAAGTATATCCCCTTGCCCATAAAGAGTGCAAAGTGTCACTTAGAAGACACTGCAAAGGTAGGAAGAAAATCTTGTGGTCGGATGAGATTAAAGTGGAACATTTTGGCCTCAACTCTAAGCGGTACGTGTGGCGTAAATCTAATACTGCGCATCAGCCAGGTAACACCATCCCTACTGTAAAGTATAGTGGAGGTAGCATCATGCTATGGGGATGTTTTTCAGCAGCAGGGACTGGAAATCTGATCAGGGTTGATGGGAAGATGAACGATACTGAATACAGAGAGATCTTGGATAAAAACCTGCTAGTCTCTGCTAGAAAGCTTAAAGTGGGGAGGAAGTTCATCTTTCAGCAGGACAACAACCCAAAGCACACTGCCAGAGCAACCACAGGGTGACTTCAAATGATATAATTTGATGTCCTTGTGTGGCCCAGTCAGAATACTGACCTTAACCCAATCAAACATATTTGGCAAGACTTCAAGTTAGCTGTCTACCACTGCTCCCCAACTAATATGGCACAGCTTTGAGCAGTGAAGGTCTGTTTTGTAACAGGAACGTACCTGTGAAAATCCTGAGTGTAAGTGAACACTCCAAAAATGTCTAGGGTGCCCTGTGGCAGATGCATGAATGATTAGCAAGGCGAATTACTAACAATGGTAATCCCTGATCTTCCTTTACATTTCTTTCTTTTACTGAAATTAAATCTGATCGCAATGTGCAATCTAATTTCTGGACTATGAATGGATAAATCAGTAGCAAATAGATTCCACAACAAGCAATATTGTGGCTTCCACGGTGGCCTAAAGATAATGAATCAATATATGATTTTGAAAAAGTAAAAAGCAAGAAGCAAAGAAGGTTAATAGAAATTTTGGGGTTTATTTATGTGACAATTAAAATGTCTTCACGGGTGGAGGGAGCAGACCAAATGTTTAGTAAAAGGGTGGTGGTTAAAATACAAAGGTTAGAAATTGTGTTTCAGCCAAACAAGGCTGGATAGTCATATCTGGATGCCTGTGAGAGAATTCAGGAACCACACCTTAGGAAGCGTACATTGGGCTTGGATTTATTGCACAGCAGATTTACCAGAATAATTCTTAGCCTCCATGAAGAATCAGTGGTTGCATGAGCAAGGACCATGTTCTCTGAAACTTAGTATGTTGAGATAATTAGTTTGAGGGTATTGAGGCCAGGCAGAAGGAAGCTCTTCCTGCTGAGGTCTGGCACTAGGTAGAGCTAAATTTAGAGTCAAGGCCATTTTAGGGTAGTTGTTAGTACATTCTTCCATTACATAAAGGGAATTGCAAGCTGAGAGTTCCATCTCCCATCAGCAGCTGATTGCAACATATTTATTTATTTTTAACAGAAGACTATTGGTTTTGGTTTATCAAGGGGTCAAAGAAAATGGGACAAGGACAAGTGTATAGAATGAAGTCACAAGTTGGGCCTGGTCCCACTAAATTGCAAAAAAAAAAAAGACCTGCTGCTGTTTCTGCTCCTGTCACTCTTCAAGTGCATGACAGTGAAGCTACCAATAATCTGTTGCTGTTTGTCATCTATCTCAATGATCTGGATGATAATGTGGTTAACTAGATCAGAAAGTTCTTAGGTGACACCAAGATAGGAGGTGTAGTGGACAGTGAGGAATACTATCAGAGCTTGCAGTGGGATCTGGGCCAGCTGGAAAAATGGCCTGGAAAGTGACAGATGGAATTTAACGCAGACAGGTGCAAGGTGCTACACTATAGTAGGACCAACCAGGGCAGGTCTTACACAATGGACGGTAGGGCACTCAGGTCTGAATTCATAATTCATTGAAAGTGGTGGCAAAGGTACCCCCCCCCCCCGCAACACTCACCTTATATGTATGCCCTCTGGCATTAGACAGTTCAACCCTGGAAAAAAAAGATACTATCCATCTGCTCTATCTATGCCTCTAATAATCTTATAAACCTTTATCAGATCTTCCCTCAGACTGCCTCTCCAGAGAAAACAACCCAAGTCTGTCTAACCTCTCAGTTAGGGAAGGTGTCAGAGGTGCTTTTTCTCACACAGAGAGTGCTAAGTGCCCAGAACACACTGCTGGTAAAGGATGTTTAAGAAACTCTTAGGTAGCCACATGGTTGAAAGAATAATAGAGGGTTATTGGCTGTGCAGGAGGGAAGGATCAGATTGATCTTGGAATAGATGTCGTGGGCTGATGGGCCCATATTGTGCCCTACTATTCTGTGTTCTGTGTTTCATTCTGTGTGGAAACAAAAATGGGCCATAGCTTGCCAAATTAGTAACATTGCAACATTGACTGAGTGGACAGGACTGGGGTCTTTCTGTTCCTATTGCTGTTTGAAGTGTTAACTTATCTGGGTAGAGGGAGAACCACGCATACACTGTGCTGTGCAATGGTAGTAAGAGTTTGCTCATGTTAGTAAGATGCATGTGAACAGAATTTCCGTCAAAGCACACGTGTGAAATATTGATTCCAAAGTCTTTCACTCTGCAGAGCTCTTCAGATCTTCCTGCCCATGAAGCAATTCTTCTACAACATCATCCATCCTGAGTATAACGCTGTGTGCGATGTCTACGCTCTGATGTTTCTGATCGATGTCATTAACTTCATCATCATTGTTTTTGGATATTGGGCATTTGGAGTAAGTAAAGGAATCTGCTCCTACAGTTGCATTTACCAGCTAATACTGTGTGTTTCTGCCTCAGTAAAGCAGCCCGCATAATCAAAGATGCACTGACCCTACACACTCTCTCTTCTCACCTCTCAGAAGATACACTGACTACCAGACTAAAGAACAGCTTCTACCACACTGTTATATGACTATTAAATAGTTCCCTACAGGAACTCTTGACTTCACAATCTAATTTGCACTTTATTGTGTACCTGCACTGCACTCTCTCTGTAGCTGTTACACTTTATTCTGCATTGTTACTGTTTTGCCTTGTTCTACCTCAATGCACGGTGTAAACAGTATACAGACAACAGACACAAGATGCAAGTCCTGATGAAGGGTCTCTCCCCAAAATGTCGACTGTATATTTCCGTCCATTGATTCTGCCAGACTTGCTGAGTTCCTCCAGCAACTTGTGTGTGTTGCTCAGGATTTCCAGCATCTGCAGAATCCCTAGAGTCTATGTGCAAGGCAAGCTTTTCGCTGTATCTCAGTAGCAGTAATAGACCAGTTTCCATTCCAGTGATTCACTGTGAGCTGCAGTCTCAGTGGGGACTGAGTCATGTGGCAGCACAGTGCTGTCACTAGTGTAACAGCTGCCTTATGACTCCAGACAACCAGAGTTCCGTTGCGGTCTGCGTGAAACTTTCACCTTTGCCTTGTGATTGCCTGGCTTTCTCCCAGAAGCCCTAGTTTCCTCCTGTATCCTAAGGACACACAGTTTAGTGGGTTAATTTGCCACTCTAATTTATCCCAGATGCTTAGCAGGTGAGTCGCGGGGCTGGGTGTAAGGGAGCGTCAGTTAATGGGCATGTATGGGAGCATGAAAAGGTTTGGTTCCTTATTGTCACATGTACCAAGATACAATGAAAAGCTTGTCTTGCATTATTGTTCATACAGATCGGATCATTACACAGCGCACTGAGATAGAAGGAGGTGGAATGATAACAATGCAGAATAAAGTGTAAAGGGCAGTGCAGGGAAACAATAAAGTGCAAGGTCGTAACAAGGTCAATAGTGAGATCAAGAGTCTATCTTATACCAGGAAACCATTTCATCGTCTTATAATAGCTGGGTAGAAGCTGTCCTGAGCCTGGTGGCATGCGCCTTCAGGCTTTTGTATCTTATGGGAGAAGAGAGAAGAGAGAATACCGGGTGTGGGTGGGATCTTTAATTATATTGGCTGCGTTACTGAGGCAGCAAGTGTAGACAGAGTCCATAGAAGGGAGGCTGGATTGCTCTTAGTGCCAGCATTGACTTAATGGCATGAACGGCCTAATTTTGCATCATTATAAAATATTCGGAAAGAGAATGAAACATGGGATAAGGTAAACAGTTCAATTTCTTTACCAAATAAATGATGACTCCATTGGGTTTGAGGATGGGGGGTAATGGTTGACCGAGACACCACAACTGAGCTCAGGATAGAGAATACTCGTAAACTTCTTCAGAAGCAGTTCCCTTGGTCAGCGATATTTTGTGTCATAGAATGACAGAAATCTGTTGTACTGTGTTCACGTAAGACAAGTATAAACCTGTTCAACTCACTTCTCTTCCCAGCCCTGGCTCATAGCCCTATAGTTACAGCATTTCAGGTACCTGTTCGGGTAGCACATTAATGTGATGTAGGTTTCACCACCATCACCTCAAACAGGGAGTTCCAAACCCTGCACCTAGAACAGACTGGATTCCCCAATCCCCTCTAAAACTTCTGACCACCACCTTGTGTCAATGCTCGCAGGTTATTGACCTCTCTGCAGAGGGAATACTTCATTCCAATCTAAGCCTCTCTTCATTTTACAACACTAAATCAGTCTCTATCCAGTCTCTCTTGTTCCAAAGCACCCAACTTTGGCATGGCTAATCTCTTCCTGTAACCAACTTTCTCAAGTTTGGTAACAGTTTGGTAGACACTGCGCCTTTGTTGCTGTCATAACCTTCCACAACTGTCTAATCATTTTACACAGTTCCCACACTGTTGTCCTGTTTTCAAATTACATTCTAATCACCAGCAATACACACACAAAATGCTGGAGAAACTCAGAAGGTCAGGTAGCATCTATGAAAATGAATAAACAGTCAACGTTTCAGGCCAAGACCCTTCATCAGGACTGGAGAGGAGGGGAGAAGATGCCAGAATAAAAGAGGTGGGGGGAGGGGGGAAGAAGGAAAGCTGAAGTGATAGGTGAAGCCCTGTGGGTGGGAAAGTTAAAGGGCTGGAGAAGAAGGAATAAGATAAGAGAGGAAATTGGACCATGGGAGACAGGGGCACCAGGGGAGGTGATAGGCAGGTGAGGAGAAGAACTAAGAGGCCAGAGTGGGGATGGAAGAAGAGGGGTGGGGAAAGGTAGAGAAAAAAAGAGAAGAAGAATTACATTAAGGAGAAATCTATGTTCATGCAATCAGATTGGAGGCTTCTTAGACGGAATATGGGGTGTGGGAGTGGCCTTATCTAGGCAGAAGAGCAGACCATGGACTGACATGTTGCAATGGGAATGGGGGTAGGAATTAAAATGGCTGGCCACTGGGAAATTCTGCTTTTGGCAGATGGGAAGGAGATGCCCACCAAAGTGGCCCCCAATCAATGTCGGGTCTCACCAATGTAGAGGAGGCTGAATCAGGAGCCCTGGATACAAGAGATGATGCCAACAGATTCACAGGTGGAATGTTATCTCACCTGGAAGGACTATTTGGGGCCCTGAATGGAGATGAGGGAGGAGGTGAATGGGCAGGTGTAGCATTCTGTCACCTGCAGGGATAAGTGCCAGGAGAGAGATTAGTGGGTAGGCAAGTGGACAGGGGAATCACAAAGGGAGTGATTGCTACGAAAAGTGGAGAGTTTGGTGGAAGTAAAGATGTGGAAAAAAAATGCGGAGAATTCTAATCCGCAGTTTATAAAAGCAACTATCGTGTATCTCTTTCACCATCAGTCGTACCTGCTCTGTTACATTTGGGGATCTGAGGCAGTCCACTCATTCAGTCCTTCCTATTGCACTAGTCCTTCTCTTGCCTTGTTCGGTCTTCCCGAATCCATTTCCCATTTCTCTGTGTTCAGTTTGATTTGTTGCTTACTCACTCCATTGATGTTTTCAGTTCAGAACTCCCTTCCTCTCGGTACCCATTCTGCCAACATTGGAATTAACTGGGTAGTTATTGATCCTGTTCTCCATGTTCACCCAGATCATCAAAAAAAACCCCAAAATGAAACAAACCTCGTCCCTTGCCCCATGGAAGCCCATTGCATATAACCCAGTGACAAAAATACCTGTCGGCCATTACCCTCTGCTTTCTGCCCCTGCAACAACTTCAACTTACCAATTTCCATGGTGTCCTGTGATCCCTTGTTTGTCTGACAATCTGATCTGTGCAACCTTGTTAAAATCTTAAAATTCTATGTAGGTGCCATCAAATACTCCGCCCTCATCGGCCTTCCTTATTACTTCAAAAAACTCAGTCAGACACAACCTTCCTTTTGCATAACCATGTGCACTGCCTGAGATTGATATATGGCTGTGTAACTGCTGATTTCTTCAGGAATTTTTTTTCCAGATGTTACCCACTGTAGTTATTTATTCTATCAGCCTTTTTAAACAGCTGTAGAACATCAGCGATGTTTCAGTAGTTCAGTCCTCCACAGCTACACCTTTGCCCATAGAGAAAATGTGAGTGCAGGGTTCCAAAACAAGTTCACAGTAAATTTATTATCCAAGTACATATATATCACCAGATACAACTCTGAGATTCATTGCCCTGCGACATTTACAGTAATAGTATAGAATCAATGGAAAACCACGCTCAAGATTGACAAACAACCAGTGTGCAAAAGACAACAAGCTGTGCAAATACAAAAAAAACAAAATAATATAAATAATAAATAATTAAGCAATAAGTATTGAGAACATGAGATGAAGAGTCCTTGAAAGTGAGTCCATTGGCTGTGGGAACAGCTCACTGTTGGTATGAGTGAAGTTATCCCCTCAGGTTCAAGAGCCCGATGGTTGAGGAGTAATAACCATTCCTGAACCTGATAGGCTCCTGTTCCTCCTTCCTGATGGCAGCAATGAGAAGAGAGCATGGCCTAGATGGTGGGGGTCCTTGTTGATGGATGCTACTTTCCTGCAACACCTCCTCACTCAGTGGAGGGGGGGAATGCTCTACCCGTGATGGACTGGGCTGTACCCACTACTTTTTGTAGGCTTTTCCATTCAAGGACTTTGGTGTTTCCATACCAGGCCATGATGCAAACCAGTCAGTATACTCTCCTCTGCACATCTATTAAAGTTTTGCATGACATGCTGAATCTTCGCAAATCTCTAAGAAAGTAGAGGCACTGCCGTGCTTTCTTCTAAATGGAATTTACATGCTGGGCCCAGGACAGATTCTCTGAAATAATAATGCCAAGGAACTTAAAGTTGCTGACTCTCTCCACCTTTGACTCCCCAATAAGAACTGGCTCACGAATCTCTGGTTTCTTCTGGAGTATAAAGTGAGTAGAGTACAGTCTTGTGGTTCACCTGTGCTGATGCTGACTGTGCAGGAGACCTTGTTGCCAATCCAAACTGATTGGGGAATGCAAGTGAGGAAGTCAAGGATCCAAGTAAGGCCTAAAGCTTGGAATTTATTGATGAGTTTTGAGGGGATAGTAGTGTTGAATACCAAGTTGTAGTCAATGAAGAGCATCCTGACCTATGACTCTTTGCTGTCCAGATGTTCCAGGACTGAGGGAAGATTCAGAACAGAAATGTGAAGAAATTTTTTTAGTCAGTATGTGGTGAATCTATGGAATTTGTTGCCACGGGCAGCAGTGGAGGCCAAGTCATTGGGTGTATTTAAGGCAGAGATTGATAGGTATCTGAGTAGCTAGGGCATCAAAAGTTATGGCGAGAAGGCAGGGGAGTGGGACTAAATGGGAGAACGGATCAGCTCATGATAAAATGGCGGAGCAGACTCGATGGGCCGAATGGCCGACTTCTGCTCCTTTGTCTTATGGTCTTATGGTCTAAGAGCCAATGAAATGGCACCTACTGTTGACCTGTTGTGAAGGTAGATAAACAAGAGTAGATCCAAGTCACTCCTTAGGCAGGAGTTGACACGTTTCTTCACCAAACTCTCAAAGCACTTCATCACTGTGGATGGACGATAGTCATTGAGGCAGGTTACCATGTCCTTCTTGAGCACCAGTGTAACTGAACGCTGCTTGAACCAGGTGGGTATATTAGATTGCCAAAGCTGGAGGTCAAAGTTCTCAGTGAGCACTCCAGCCAGTTGATCAGCACAGGTCTTCAGTACTTGGCCAGATATCCCATCTGGGCCAGATGCTTTCTGTGAGCTCACCCTGCCAAAGGATGCTGTCACGTTGGCCTCAAAGACAGAAATCACAGGGTCATCAGGAGCTGTGTCAGCTTGTGATGGTGTCTCCATGTTCTGTGGGTCAAAGCAAGCATAAAAGGCATTGAGCTCATCTGGGGAGTGAAAGCTTGTTGTCACATATGTCACTTGGTTTTACTTTGTAGAAGCCCTGTTGAGCAACATTCTGTGATTCTGTGAGTTTCCACTTCGTATATGAAAAGGCTTTTCGGAAGTTGTACCTGGATCTCTTGCACTTTACTCGGAAAACAGGCCTAAATGCCACTGATCTGATCCTTAGCCGATTGCAGGTCTCTTGGTTCATCAGAGCTTCTGGTTGGGGAAGACTCCAAATCATTTTGCAGGGATGCTCTCATCCGTGACTGACTTTATAAAGTCTGTGACAACTGTGGCATACTCCTTCAGATCCTCTGATGAGTCCTTGAACATGGCCCAACACACAGAGTTGAAGCAACCTCATAGCCACGCCTTTGCTTCCTGCGACCACCACTGTGTTGTCCTCTCTTTTTTAATGCCTGTGTCACTTTAACCTGATCCACTAATCTAATCTTTTTTAAAGATCTAGAACAGTTCAATATTTTCATTCTAGTGCTCACTCTTCTACAGTTTGACTACCTCGAATCCGGTTCCACTGCTGGTTCAGACATAATTTTCACCAGCCTAATTTCGAATTTCCCGCTTCACCACTGTTTTGGTGGCACCATTAGCAGAATCAGTTGTTGGCACAGTCTTTAAAGGAAGCAAATCATTACTGTTATTCTGCATTTATTTTTTATAACTTATGCTTATCTAGCTCCAGGCATGTCTTCATTGAATGGAGGAAGTGCTTCTCATGGTGTAAAGTGCAAACACCATACGTTATCTACACAGATAAGGTGGAAGTTCTGAAAAAACTCAACAGAGGTGTATCTGTCTAAGGAATTTGTGATTTGTATAACATTGGCTCTTCCACTATTTATGATATAAAGAAACAAAAAGAAAAGTTGCTCCAGTTCTTTGCTGACAGTGAATCAGAAAACAGATATGCATAAGGAACACAATGAAAGAGGGAAGATGTTCACAACTAGATAGAGTTCTCATAAAGTGATTTAAATTCCACATCAGCGAAGTTGTAGAACTGTCAGGGGAGATGGTGAAGGAATGAGCGAAATTATTTCATGAGGACTTAGGACTGGATTATGAATGTGATTACAGCGAAGTGTGGCTTTAGTGTTTCAAGCAGCGACATGGCACAGAATTTCATGCAGAGTGTGGTGAAAAGCGGTCAGCAGACAAGGGGCAGCTGTTGAATTTGTTGATGAGTTCGCTAAGTTAGTTTCTGATGAAAATTTAAGTCCTAAGCATGTCTACAATGTGGATGAAACCACCTTATGTTGCCATTGTACTCCAAGACAAACATAGACTACAGAGGATACAGAATCACCAACAAGTTATAAAGCATCAAAAGATCATGGCACTGTGTTGGGCTGCTCTAATGCTACGGGAACCCACAGGTATAAGTCGTCAGACATTGGCAAAAGCTTACGTCCCAGAGCTTTCAAAGGTATGAAGCAGTTTCCAGTAATATATCGTGCCAACAAAAAAAGGATGGATTACAACTGACATTATAGTGGAATGATTTGAACATTACTTTGTTCCAGAAGTGAGAGTTCACTATGACACTATTGGTCTGGACAAAAATTGTAAAATACTGCTGCTTTTAGATAACTGCTCTGCTCATCCAAAAGCAGAACTCTTGGTAAAGAATCACGTTTACGGTATCTACCTGTCACTTAACCATACATCATTATTTCAAACCCTGGACAATGGCATACTATGTTCTTTGGAGGCTAAATATCATTCCCTGTTTACAAAGCAGCAACTGAGTGCAGTTGACTCTGGCAGACCAGTTCAGTAACTTGTGAAAGAATTGCTTTTCATTTGTCATTTCTTTTTTTTCTTTATTGTCCAAGGCTGAGGTGATCATCAAGTGGGTTAGGGGTGTTTATTTATTTAATCTCAACCTAACCACCCATGATTCGGCAAAAATCACTAATCTGGCACAGCACAGGTCCCAATCATTCTGGATTTGTGGTGGTCAAACCGTACTTTAATTCTGTCTTTCTTTCTGTCTCTCTCCCCTCTCGTTTTCCTTCTCACAGACACTCTCATTCACTCTCTCTCCCTCTCTAGTTCTCCCACTGAAAGTGGGTATCCTTTTCCCAGATTCAAGGTCTCTAATTTTAGAGGGCATGCATTTAAGGTGAGGAGTCAAGGGAAATGTGCAGGACAATTTTCTTTACACGGAGAGTAGTGGGTGCCTCGAATGTGCAGCCTGTGGTGGTGATGGAGGCAAGTATGATAACTGTGTTTAAACGGCTTTCAAATAGGGGCATGAAATACTCACCCCAGCACATCCTTAGGTCATGTTGGTTGTTAATACAAATGACACATTTCATTGTATGTTTCAATGAGCATGTGATAAATAAATGAATCTGAATCTGGATGAGTGTGAAAAGACGGAGGAATAAGGACATTGTGTTGGCAAAAGGGATTAGTTCAGTTAGGCATTTAATTACTTTCTTAATTAGATCAGCACGATGGGCCAAATGGCCTGTTGATATGCTGTTCTGTTCTATGCTTAGGCTTTTACTTCATTTACTTGTAAGTGTTATTTTCTCATTAAGTCTTTGTGCCTTTCTGATGTTGTTTTACAATTTCACTGTTGTCCGTAACCAGCTTGTCTCCTGCTCCTCCAACAGAAGCACACGGCTGTGGCCGACATCACAGAGTCCATCTCAGAGGACCACGTGCCCCATGTCTTCCTGGTGATGGTGCTGGTCCAGTTTGCCAGCATGGTGGTCGACCGCGCTCTCTACCTCCGCAAGACCGTCCTGGGGAAAGTTGTCTTTCAGGTCGTTCTGGTGCTTGGGATCCACTTCTGGATGTTCTTTATTCTCCCCGGGATAACAGAGAGGTGACATAAGCGATCGCAAGCCACCAATCATCTTTGCTCCGTTGTGGTTGGTTAAAGACAGCCATTTATTTGTTTGCACTGACACATAGGGAGTAGTGAAGGTGCCGTCATTACCCGTCTCAAAGCTGTGTAGAGTCTGCTCCAACTTGGTGTTGGGAGTGTGGGGACATGCAAACTCATTCTCAGCCTGTGTGTCTCTGGGACGGTGGGGGAAGATGAAGAGCTGGACCAGAACCAGTTAACAGAAACTTCTCTCGTGCAGCAATGTAGAAACTATGAAGGGCCACAGCAGTTGATGTTGTTCTGCCTGCACCCTCTTGACATGCAGTTCAAAGAGAGGTCCGCTAACCCCCAACTCACTAAACACTCAAAGTTTTTGCTTTCTTCACTATATTAGCCTGCTTTATTTCCCCTCCCCTCTGATGATTCTGGAATCTTTTACAGGAGGTGGGTTTACTGACCATGACCCATACATGTGAGACACCATAGTATGTCTGAGGAAGGTTCAGTCACAATGTGGAGAGTTCTAGCAGTAAGGCCCATCAGTGTTCAAGGAGAGGCCCTCCATTGGTCAAGGTTTGCCTTGGATATTGCATCCTAGCTGTCTACGTTACAAGCCAGGGCAGTAGATATGGAGAGCAAGCTGTTGCCCATGCAGCAGGCTGCCCCTCTCAGCACAGCTGAGGAATCCAAAGGAATGGCAGAGACCAATACAGTTTGGCACGATTGGCATCACAGGAGCTGCCAGTCAGTGTTGAACTCAACGTAGGACTGCCGTAGGGATTCCAGCAAGAGATATTTCCTCAGGGCTTACTCTCAAAGCGTTCCCCATGAGTGGAAATAGCGGCAAGGCAGCAGAGATTTGAGATCAGAGATTTCCTTCTCCAAGATGAGCTGTCAACTGTGTCTAACACTTCCTGAAAGTGTTCAAGGAACAGCGCTGATCACACCAGCTCCAATTCACCACTGCTTCTTCTCTTGGTTATTCCAGCACCTCTGATTGTGAGACGGCCTGAGTGAGGTTGCTACTGAGTCTAAACCCTGGAACTCCCTCCTCTACAGCATAGTGGGATCACTTCCACCAGAAGGATCACAGCAGTTCCAGAAGGCAGCTCACCCCTCTCCTCCTCAAAGGCAATCTGGGATGGGCAATGAATGCCAGATGCCATAACATGAATAAGTTAAAGAAATGTTGAGTAGAAAGCTCCTCAAAATAAATATTAAGAAACAGGTACCACTGTCTTTCAGCTCCTACACCTACTCCATTCACTTAGCCATTGACACCCTCTGTCTCTCTGTCAACCGTTCGAAACACGTGCTTCATCAGATCAAGACAAAAAAAGATTCTGCAGATGCTGCAAACCTTGGGCAACAGACACAAAATGCTGGAGGTATTCAGCAGATCAGACAGGAGAATAAATTTCACTTTGGGCTGGAAAGGAAGGGGGCAGAAGCCAGAATAAGAAGGTGAAGGGGTGGGGGGAGAAATGCCAGCTGGCAGGTGATAGGTGGAAAAGGCAAAGAGCTGAAGAAGAAGGAATCTGAAAGGAGATGAAAGTGGAGTAAAGGGAAGGAAGTGGGGAATCTGAGGGAGATGATGGGCAGGTCACGAGGGTGAGAGGGTAACCAGAATGAGTCTTCTAAAAGCCTTTCTATTTTATACTTGCAGGAGGTTTAACCAAAACCAAATTGCCCAGCTATGGTATTTCGTTAAGTGCATTTACTTAGGCCTGTCGGCATATCAGATCAAATGTGGCTACCCAAACCGAGTCCTGGGCAACTTCCTGACAAAGAGCTACAACTACTTCAACCTGTTCCTCTTTCAGGGGTAAGTGAGGGTCCCAACACACAGTGTGGAGGGTGGGGATGGAAAGACACACTTTAGCCAATGAGGAGTAATCCTGAAGTAACTGAAGCTAACAAAATGACCACTGGGTGACTGAGTCATTAGTGTGTCTGGTGGTACATTAGTTAGCTGTTCTGATTCACACTGCAGAGGTGGTGTGTAGGGAAATAGTTTGTAAGCCTTGTTAATTAGACCCTAGCACTACACTCTTCCCCACCCCCCACCTCCATTTTATTGTAGACAATCCATTCAGCACTCTTCGTGAGTAGAATTAAGTAAACATCAATGCCAAATCTTTGTGTCCCTCCCTGTTACGGCTCAGTGAATCACATTTCATTGTTTCATTTTGACAAGTTATTCATTCTCAGGATATAAATGTCTTGGGTAAGGCTGTTCTTTATTTTTTATTGCATCGAGGAGTGTGCCTGCTCCACAGCTAGGAAGGAATTTAAAGAACATTAGTTGAGGTTTAGAGCAACACACACGAAGCAGGTCAGACAGCATCTATTCAAAGGAATAAACAGTCGATGTTTAGGGCCGAAACCCTAACCAGGACTGGAAAGAAAGGGGGAAGAACCCAGAAAAAGAGAGGGGGGAGGGAAAGGAATACAATCAAGAAGGTTGATAGGTGAAATCAGGTGGGTGGGGGAGAGGGGCTGAATTAAGAAAAATGGGAGGAGAGAGGTGGAACAGATAAAGGGCTGGAGGAAAAGGAATCTGATAGGAGAGGCGAGTGGACCATGGGGAAAATGGACTGAGGATTAGCAGCACAGGGAGGTGATATGCAGATGTGGAGAAGAGAAGAAGTACAAGCGGGACCAGAGAGAGGAACTGAAGAGGGAAGTGGGAGGGAGAAAAAAATCACCAGAAGTTAGAAAAATCAATGTTCGTATCATCAGGTAGGGGGCTACCAAGACAGAATATGAGGTGTGCCTCCTCCAAACTAAGAGTGGCCTCATCGTGCAGAAGAATTGAGTTGAATTGAATTGACTTTATTTCTTACATCCTTCACATACATGAGGAGTAAAAATCTTTATGTTACGTCTCCATCTAAATGTGCAACGTGCAATGAGTTACAAAATACACGTGGACTAAGTTGTTAACTGTCCTGTGCTTTCACCAGTGGGATCATCAGTTGATCTGCCACCTGTCTTGAGGAGTTTCGGCCCGCTTATGATCAAGACTCCCTCGAGGTGGTGGGCCAGCAGTGCTAAATCACCACCTCCCACTGGTGAGCTTAAAAACTTGGCATCTGCCTCTATCAGTCACTTCCATCCAACAGATAGTCTGCTCTCCAGGTGCCTATGCAACTACTGAAGGGTTTGCAAGATATGTATACACTGTCTGACTATCTGCCCCTCTGGACATACTTGGTCCACACCCATGCTGATCCTTTCTCTGCTGCCTCAGCTACAGCCCTGCTGGTTGACTTGATCTCTCTTCTAGTGAAGCCAAGGTCACGCAGCCACTTCTGGAGAGTGAATGCAATAAACCCAGGGCAGCCTACTTCGAATGGATAGCATAAGACCTTCCACCCTCTGTCTCTGCACTCTGATCTTAATTCTGCATACTTGGCTAACTTGTGCTTATTGGCTTCATCGATGTTGTCTTCCCAGGGGACTGTGAGTTCACCAATAACCACTTCTCTACTGGTGTCAGACCATACGATTATATCTGGACGCAATGTTGTGAAAGCTATTTGCTCTGGGAAACTGCCTTTCCCGTCCAGGTCAGCCTTGACACACCAATCATTGGCTGAAGAAAGTATGCTTGATCGTGAGCCTGCGCTGTACACCCTTGACTTGGAGCCTTCTTTCACAACTGATATGCGATGTTCTGTGCAGCATGGGGCATAAGATAAGTTGTGCTGCAGTACTCTCTGCTCAACCACTTCTGTTACAACTTTGAGAACGTTGTTATGTCTCCAAGCGTACATGCCACTGGAAAGATTGACTCTGCATGCACTCAAGATATGTTGAAGTGTTCCCTTCTCGCCACAAGCAGCAGTCCTGTCTGTCTTATTTTCATACCAGGCGCTGAGGTTGGCAGGTGTTCGGAGCAGATCGTACGCTGCTCTGCATAGAAAAGAAATGCGGAGCAGTTCCATCTGCCACAGAACATTCCAAGATAGATGTCGTTGTTCAATCAATGTGCAATCATAGAAATTTATAATAATTTATAATAAATAGAACAGTCAATGTAATATATACACTCAAATCAGCGTGTCCCCAACGATCCTACACACCTGTCCTTGTAAATGTCCTGAATTATGGGAAGTTCACAACTATGGATGCGCTGGGCTGGCCACACCACTGTCTGCAGAGTCCTGTGATTATGGGAGGTACTGTTCTCATACCAGGCAGTGATGCAGCCAGTCAGGAAGCTCTCAACTGTGCCTCTGTAGAAAGTTCTTAGGATCTGGAGGCCCATACCAAACTTCCTCAACCGTCTGAGGTGAAAGAGGCGCTGTTGTGCCTTTTCTACCACACAGCTGGTGTGTACAGACCACGTGAGGATGTGATGTGGATGCTGAGGAACTTGAAGCCGTTTACCCTCTCAACCCCAGATCCATTGATGTCAATAGGGGTTAGCCCGTCTCCATTCCTCCTGTAATCCACAAACAGCTCAGTGTTTTTGCGACATTGAGGGAGAGGTTGTTTTCTTGACACCACTGTGTCAGAGAGATGACTTCTTCCCTGTTGGCCACCTCGTTATTGTTTGAGATAACGCCAATCAATGTAGTGTTGTCGGCAAATTTAATTAGCAGATTGGAGCTGTGGGTGGCAACACAGTCATGGTATACGGGGGTAAAGGAGGGGACTCAGTACACAGCCCTGAGGGGCTCCTGTATTGAGAGTTAGAGGGTTGGAGTGTTGGAGGAGGCCGTGGACCAACATGTCAGAACAGGAATGGGGATAGGAATTAAAGCGGTTGGCCACAGGGAAATTCAGCTTTTGGTGGATGGAGTGGAGATGCTGAACGAAGTGGTCCCCCAATCTACATCAGGTCTCATCAGAGGAAGCCATATTGGGAGCACCAGACACAATAGACCACCCCAACAGATTCACAGGTGATGTGTTGCATCACTTGGAAGGGTTGTTTTGGGCTCCGAGTGGAAGTGAAGGAGGCTGAATGAGCAGGTGTAGCTTTTCTCTCACTTCCCAGGAGGGAGATTAGTGGGAGGGACAAATGGACAAGGGAATCATGAAAGAAGTGACCCCTGTTGAAAGCAGATAGTGGGGGAGAGGTAATGATGTTTTGGGTCATAGGGTTGTGTTGAAGATGGCGGAAGTTGCAGAGAATGAGGTGTTGGATGCAGAGGCTCATGGGGTGGTAGGTGAGGACAAAAGGAACTCTATCTCCATTAAGACAGTGGGAAGATGGGGTGAGGGTGGATGTCAGGAAATGGAGGAGATATGGGTGAGTGTAGCATCAATGGTGGAGGAAGGGAAACCCTGTTCTTTGAAGAAGGACATCAGCCTGGATAGGAAATCCTCACCCTGGGAACAGATGCAGAGCAGATGATGGAACTGAGAAAATGGAATAGCATTTTTACAGGAGACAGAATGGGAAGAAGTATTGGCAAGATAGCCATGGGAGTAGGTGGGTTTATAAAAGATGTCGGAAGACAGTTTGTCTCCAGAGATGGAGACAGAGAGATTGAGAAAGGGGAGAGAGGTGTCAGAAATGAACCAAGTCAACTTAAAGGCAGGGTGGAAATTGGAGGCAAGGTTGATGAAATGGACGAGCTCAACATGGGTGCATGAAGCAGCACCAATATAGAACAAGCAGAAAGATTTGGGGAGCATTAGCAGGAACATGGATTGTTCCACATAGCCAATGAAAAGGCAGGCATAGCTGGGGCCCATGTGGGTGCCCATGGCTACATCTTGGGTTGGGAGAAAGTAGGAGGGACAGTAAGAAAAATTGTTGAGTGTAAGGACCAGTTCCACCAGATGGAGGAGGGTGGTGGCGGAGGGGAATTACTCGAGTTTGTTGTCAAGAAAGAAGCAAGAGAGCTTTAAGGCTGTTTTAATGGAGGATAGAAGTATATAGGGACTGGACATTCATGGTGAAAATGAGGCCGTTGGGGCCAGAGAATTGATAGATGTTCAGGAGGTCGACAGCATGTGAAGTGTCGTGGATGTAGATGGAAGGGACTGAACCAAGGAGGTTAGAATGGAATCGAGGTATGTGGACACAAGTTCAGTGAGGCAGGAGTAGTTAGAGATACTGAGCCTACCAGACAGTCAGGTTTATGGATCTTGGGTAGGAGGTAGAAATGAGCAGTAAAGGCGTTGATGATGTTGGTGGCAGTGGATGGGAGATCTCCAGAGATGATGAGGTTGATGATGGTGTTGGAGACAATGTCCTGATGGTCCAGAGTGCAGTCTTTTTCAAGGGGTAAGTAAGAGGAGGCATCTGAGAGTTGCCACCCGGCCTCAGCAAGGTAGAGATAAGTCCACCAGCTGAGGTTTTATGTTCAGATTAACAGCCAGATCATTAGAAGCAGCATGCAGCAGATGACTGTGCACATAACAAACAGTTATAATAAACAAAATAGGAGATAAAACACAACATGACAGAAATTACAGCAACTTCTCTGAATGAAAGCAGGATAAATTTTCAAGAAGAAATACAGTGAGTTAAGGATACGCATGTACAAATCATATCCATAATGTCAGCCTCAATCACAGCAGCATGATCACTGTACTTAATTGACAGACATGAATTGAATTTGGCACTCGGAATTTGCAATTACTCAGCCATACCGTAAGCACTGTATGATTATCACACAGTTAGAAGGTGCCAGTCCCTCAGTACAAACAGTGATGGTATTGCTGCAGATTATATGACCAAATATAGAGAAATTCAGAGAATGCTCACAAGAAGATCATGTAAAACCGTAAAAATGAATGACAACTTCAAGCTGAAATGTGCTGGAATTATGAAGTCATTGCCCTGCTTCCTTCAGCATGGAAAGATGCACACATCGAAGGCTTGCCCTGGCATCATGCCAAAGTGAAGGTGAACCACAACTACTGGGCTTTGTGCAGTAAATTGTTTCTCTGAAAAGCCCCAAGCTGTGACTCTCACACAAAAATGCTGGAGGACCTCACTGCTGGAGCACTCAAAATGAACAGTTGATGTTTTAGGCCCATGACCCTTCATCAGGATTGGAAAGGAAGGAGGCAGAAGCCAGAATCAGAAGGTGGGGGAGCGCAAAGAGCAGAAGCTGGCAGGTGATGGGTGAGACCCGGTGAGAGGGAAGGTGGTTACCTGGGGGAGTGGGTATGATGTGAGAAATTGGGGGGGGGGGGGGGCGGGGGTGTTAGCTGGAAGATATAAAGGGCTAAAGAAGAAGGAATGTGATAGGAAAGTACCATGGGCCATGGAATAAAGGGAAGGAAATGGCAAAGCACAGGGAGGTCTGTTAAGGAGAGATCAATGGGTCATCCATACCTAGAGCTAGGTTTGTGAAATCACCAACCTGTCCCTGTAAAATCTGGGTCAGCATCATGGTCCTGCCCTAAGGGTGGCGGGTGGGTGCATTGTACAGAAAATTGAAACCAACAGGAAGTGCTGAAATCAAACGGCAGGTCAGGCAAATCAGTGGAGAGAGAAGGTGAGTCAACTGATAAGGTTGGTGACCTCCTGAGTATTTCCAGCAACTTCTCTCTGTATTTCCAGTTTGGAACTCCCTTCTCAACAACACCTTCACCAGAAGGAGCACAACGGTTCATAAGGGAAGCTAGCGTCAATATTATCAGCAGCACCCAGATGAATAAACAGAACAAAAGCTTTGTGAGTTCAGTTCTGGTCAGTCACCTCACTACAGGAAGGATGTGGAAGCCATAGAAAGACTGCAGAGGAGATTTACAAGGATGTTGCCTGGATTGGAGAGCATGCCTTATGAGAATAGGCTGACTGAACTTGGCCTTTTCTCCTTGGAGCAACAGGGGATGAGAGGTGACCTGATAAAGGTGTATTAGATGATGAGAGGCATTGATCGTGTGGATAGCCAGACGCTTTTTCCTAGGGCTGAAAAGGCTAACACGAGGGGTATAGTTTTCCGAGGGTGCTCGGAAGTAGGTACCGAGGGAATGTCAGGTTAATTTTTCACACAGATAATGGTGGGTGTGTGGAATGCACCGCCAGCGAAGGTGGTAGAGGCGGATACAAAAGGGTCTATTAAGAGACTCTTAGATAAGTACATGGAGCTTAGAAAAATAGAGGGCTATGCGGTAGGGTAATTCTAGGCAACTTCTAGAGTAGGTTATGTGGTCGGAACAACATTGTGGGTTGAAGGGCCTGTAATGTGCTGTAGATTTCTATGTTCTATGAGACAGTCAAGTCCCAGTTCCCCTTACTGTAACTCCCTCAGTGTATGGCTATTTCCCATGTTCAGACCTCCAGATGGAAGTCTAGTGCATCCTCTATTCACCTGTAGCTCAACACAGTGTCTGCCCCAGTCCTGCTCAACTTCTCTCCAACTCATTGCTTAAATTCGTGATGCAGACAATCAAATCAAGGAATAAAGAATCATGAGGATAACCTCCTCTAGAACACAGTGAGCATAGGTGAATCCACTGGAAGACTTCAATGCTCATTCACGGTGGGGAATTGCTACCCGTGCTCAGAAACCTCTGCTTCCACCGTGAAATTGCATTCTCTCCTCACAGTGGCACTGAGCTCAACCCTGCTGATAACCCGTGGCCCTGGTGGGATACACATTCCCACAGTGACATCGGACTGGTGTAAATGCAGACAGTACCTAATCTTCCCAATTTCCAGTTTTCAACATCTACAGTTTTTGTTGTTTTCTAAACAATTTTCAGGTTGAATGTGAGACTGAGGAATGGTAAAGGGCTAGTTCTATTATTTCAGTCTACTTGTGCGTTACATGTGGAGCTATGCTGACTGAATGTTCTTCCTAAACTTGGGCATCTGTGACACACTTCAGGGTTTCCACATTCACGATTTTCCTCGGATGGTTACAGGTTCCGGTTGGTTCCCTTCCTGATGGAGCTGAGAGCAGTGATGGACTGGGTCTGGACAGACACCACACTCAGCATCTCCAGTTGGATTTGCGTGGAGGACATTTACGCCAACATTTTCATCCTGAAATGCTGGAATGAGTCAGAGAAGGTGAGTGCAGCCTCTCTCCAGTGGGGTTTTGATTGTCCGTGTTGGGTGGGTTTGCAGTGATTTATGATGGAGCTCAGTCGGCACTTCTGTCGTTGTCTTTTAAAGTATGTAACTGGACAGTGATTATTCAGGGAAACATACAAATAATGCTGTTGGGCGTAGGCCAATGACCCTGGTTCCTCAGGGTTGCATCCTGGGCCAAACCATCTTCATTTGCTTTATCAATGACCTTCCTTCTATGGTAAGGTCCGAAGTAGAGATGTTCTTTAATGCATGATAGAAGTCCTCAGCAAATGAAACAGCCCATGTCTTTGATACAGACAATATTCGGGCATTGGCTGAGAAGTGGAGGTAATATTATAGCTCAAACATGCCAGGCAATGACAATCTCCAACAACACAGAGTCCCAGCAACTATGCTTCATACGCAATGGCACCACCATTCTCCAGAAAGGCAGCTGGCCCTCTAAAACCCACGGTATGGATATCCAGTGGCAAACAGCTCACCTCCTGATACTCCTCTCCACCATCTCCACCTACATCAGGAATGTGGTGGAATACTGTCCACTTGCCTGGCTGAGTGCAGCTCAAATATCCCTCAAGGAGCTCAACACCACCCAAGATGAGGCAGTTCACTTGATTGGTCCACTACCCTGAACACCTATTCCCTCCATTGCTGCTGAAATTGATGCATGAAATTGACAAAATGTGCTGCAGTTACACTCCAGCCTTGCCTCCCAAACTCATGGCCTCTGCCACTAAAAAGGACAAGGACAGGAGGTGCAATGGAAAATTATTACCAGCACCTGCACACCATCCTAACCTGGAAAATATATTAGCAAGAAACAATCTGCTGGGGGAATCTATATCTGAAACTGTACAGTATCACTGTTCCTTCACTGGGACTAAATTTTGGAACTCCATTGTCAGCAACACTGTGTGATCACCTTCACCGGAGGGGCTTGGTGGTTTGCAAGTCGACCTTATCAGCAGCACCCAAATACCAGAAATGGAATAAGTAAAAGTTTTATGAGACAGCAAAGTTCTAGCTTCCTTTACTGTAACCTCCACTGTACATTGTGGTTTCTCCTGATCAGACATCTGACTGGATGGTAGTCCAGTGTATCAGACACCCAGTTGTTAGCCCCGTCTCTCCCAATTTTACTTCTGCCCATTCCATTTTAGCAAAGTTGTTGTTATAATTCTTGCTGCTGACAATAAAATCAGAGTCGGAACCTCCTCTAGAACACAGTGAGTATAGGTTAATCCGCTGGAAGACTTAGCTTGTCTCATTTACAGTGGGGAATTGCTACCCATCCTCTATGAAACCACATTGTCTCCTCACATCGTCAATGTGCTCAGTCCCGTTTTTAACCAACGGCTCAGGGTGGGACACACATTATCCATAGTATTATACCAGAGAGTAATGATCTCCTCAAACCCATCACCACCCTCTGAGCGCATGATCTTGAAAGTAACCCTTAATTTCTCTTGCTATTTATAGGTGCAGGGATCAGTGGGACAGGATACAATGCGGTTTCCCATTGGCTGATGAGACTATAGCTTCAGTTATCAAGAGAGTGTGGATAGGCTGGACTTGTTTTCCTGGTGAAGAGTAGTGCTGAGAGCGACCTGATGGAGGAAGATAAAATCATGAGAGGCAAAGGAAAGTTAGACAGTCAGAATCTTTTCCCCATGCCGAGGGTATCAAAACAAGAGGTTTAGGTTGAGAGAAAGAAGGTTTAAAGGGAATCTGAGGGGAAAGTTTCTCACGCAGAGAGTGATTGATATCTGCAGCGTGCTGCCAGAGGAGCAGAGGGAGGCAGATGCAATGATTCTATTCAGAAGCATTTAGACAGACAGTTGAAAGGCAAGTTAAAGAAAGATTCAATTCTAAAGGTACAAATGGGATGAGTGTAGATGGACAAAATAGATGGCATGAACGTGATAGAGTGAGGGGTCCATTTCTGGACTGTACAACTTGATGACTCTATAAGAATGTGATGTATGTGTGATCTCTATACCCTGCAGCAAAGCTTCAAATAGCAGGGTCCATGTATCCTGCTGTCTGCTGCAGGAGTTTCAATCCATTGACTAATGTGGCGCAAATCCATCTCCTAGACCTCTCATCTTGGATTATCAACTCATTTTCCTATTCTGCAAAAGCCCTGCGAACAAGGGTGGATCTTAACTCATGAAATCTGCCCCTGAGGATTGGGCTGCATTCCAATTGAGTTCTGTAGTTTGGGCTGGAAGTTGACTTTTTATTTGAAAGAGGAGTTTCCGACCTCGCCCCTTGAGTCCACAGGGCACCACCTGTCTCTTCCCCAAGTTCAGATGATCTTCTGCAGCCTCCATGTTAAACATGTCCATGTTCTCCTCAGAGATATCCACAGGCAGTTGGCCAGAAGAAGAACATGTTGGTGAAATACGGGATGGGGGGCCTCATCATCACTTTGCTGATCTGCATCGTATGGTTCCCGCTGCTCTTCATGTCATTGGTCAAGTCTGTGGGGGGAGTGACCAGTCAACCCCTGGATGTCTCCATCAAGATCAGCTTTGGTGGATATGAGGTAAACATAGTGGGAATAGCACAATAACAAGCAGAATAGTCAAAGGAGAATTGGTGGATGTTGTGTATTTGGATTTTCAAAAGGAATTTGGTAAGATACCACACATGAGGCTGACAAGTTAAGAGTCCATGGTATTACAGGAAAGATACTAGCATAAATAGAGCACTGGCTGACTGGCAGGAGGCGAAGAGTGGGAATAAAGAGACCCTCTTCTGGTTGGCTGTTGCTGAGTAGTGGTGTTCCACAGGGTACTGCATCTTTTTACGCTACATGTCAATGGTTTGGATAATGGAATTGCGGCCAAGTTTGCAGACAATACAAAGACAGGTGGAGGGGCAGGTGGTGTTGAGGGAGCAAGAGGCTACAGAAAAGCTTAAGACAAATTAGGAGAATGGGAAAAGAAGTGACAGAGGGAATAGTGTCAGGGAGTGTAAGGTCATACACTTGGGTGGAAGAAATAAAAGAGTTTTTTCTAAACGGAGAAAATTCAAAAATCTGAGGTGCCAATGAGAGTCCCCGTACAGGATTCTCTAAAGGTTACCTTGCAGGCTGAGTCAGTGGTGTGGAAGGCAAATGCAATGTTAGCGTTCATTTCGAGAGGACTAGAATATAAAAGCAAGGATGTAATAATGAGGCTTTTTAAGGCACTGGTATTGCAGTATTGTGAGCAGTCCTGAGCCCCTTATCCAAGAAAAGATGTGCTGACATTGGAGAGGGTTCAAAGGAGGTTCATGAAAATGATTTCAGGATTGAAAGGCTTGTCATATGAAAAGCTTTTGATGGCTCTGGACCTGTACTCACTGGAATTCAGAAGAATGAGGGGGTATCTCATTCAAACTATTGAATATTGAAAGGCCTCAATAGAGTGGATGTGGAGAGAATGTTTCCTATGGTGGGGGAGTCTAAGACCAGAGGACATAGAGGGATGTCCATTTAGAATGGAGATAAAGGAGATTTTCTTTAGGCAGAGAGTGGTAATCTGTGGAATTCATTGCCACAGATGACTGTGGAGGCCAAGTCATTGGGTATATTTAAGGCAGAGGTTGATAGACTGTTAATTACTAAGGGTCTCAAAGGTTGCATTAAGAAAGCAGATAAATGGGGTTTAGTGGATTCCGGATTAATCGGGGCATGAAGGCAGGAGATTGGGGCTGAGAGAGAAAAGGATTAGCCATGATGAAATGGCAGAGCAGACTCAATGGGCCAAATGGCCTATTTCTGCTCTTGCATCTTATGGTCTTATAGTGTGCACAGCAAGATCCAAAGTCAGATGAGAACCAAAGGATATGTTCTCTGCTGTTGGCTGGGCAGTAATTCTCATCTAAGGCACCAGAAAAATTCCCCTCTCTTCAAACTAGTGGCAAGAACGTGTTTATACTCTCAGGGCAGGAAAAGTGAAGCCTTAGTTTAACACATCATCCAAAATGCAACAGAGCAGCATTCCCTTAGTCAGTTCAGCACGTGCTTGTCTTACTGTGCTTTCTGCACAGAGTGGAGGTTGGATTAAATGGTAAACAGGAGTTGGAGCAAAGTCAGTGACAGGCAATGGGGTATTCCTTCAGTGGACAGAGGGTAATGGAGGCAGAGTTAGTCAAGATGACGTGCTAGCAATACTCACCGGTCAGGCAGCTGCTGTGGGAAGAAAAGCAGAGTTGTAATGTTTCAGGTTAAAGGCTCATCCTCAGAACTGGGAGTTCTGCAGGTTTTTAACTTGCAGAGGGAGGGAGAGGAAACAGGGAGAGAGGTCAGCAGGAAATATGAAATGCAAACGGAACATCAGCGTCAGGTTAAAGCAAATGAACTGGGAGGAGGTAGAGAGATAAAAGGTGGCTTGACAGCAGCTGCAAGCAGGAAGGACTGTATCTGGACAGGTGTACAATGCCCAGTTGAAAGAGCCCCTTTATTGGAGAAAGGATGCGCTGGCATTGAAGAGGGTCCAGAGGATGTCAACAGGAATGATCCTGGGAATGAAAGGGTTAACATATGAGGAGCGTTTGATGGCTCTGGGCCTATACTTGTTGGAGTTTAGAATTATGAGGGGGGATCTAATTGAAATCTATCAAATATAAGGCCTAGACAGAGTGGATATGGAGGTGTTTCCTACAGTGGGCGAGTCTAGGACAGAGGGCACAGGCTTACAATAGAAGGCTGTCCCTTTAGAACAAAATGAGAAGGGATTTCTTCGGCCGGAGTGTGGCGAATCTGTGGAATTCATTGTCACAAATGGCTGTGGAGGCCAGGTCTTTAGGTATATTTAAAGTGGATGTTGATAGGTTCATGAAAAATACAGGCATCAAAGCTTTGGGCAGAAGGCAGGAGAGGAGTTGAGAGGATTAGTAAACCAGCCATGATTGAATGGAGCAGACCTGATGGGCCAAATGGCCCAATTGTGCTCCTGTGTCCTATAGTCTCATGGAAAAGTGAGGTGTCATTCCTGAAAGCTACATTGAAATAGGGACAGCAAAGCAAGCCAAACATGGGGAAGGCAGTGGGAGGTGGCCAGAGTATTTAGTTGACAGAGGCAACCTTGCAACTCAGACTGCACAGAGATCTTAAGCAACATACAAAATGCTGGAGTAACTCAGCAAGTCATGCAGCATCTTTGGAGGGGAATAAACAGTCAATGTTTCAGGTGCAGATCTCTCATTAGGATTGGAGAGGGGCTGAAATCAGAGTCAGGTGGAGGAGGGGAGGAGTACAAGCTGACAGGTGATAGGTGAGACCAGGTGAGGGGGGAGGTGGGTGGGGAAGGGGGAGATAAAATGAGAAGCTGGGAGGTGATAGGCGGAAGTGGTGAAGTAGAGCACCATGGACTGTGAAATAAGGGGTAGGAGGTGGGGAACATGTGGGAGGTGATAACCAGGTTATGGGATCGGAGGAGGAGGAGGAGTGATGAAAGGCCACCAGAATGGGGGAAAACAAGAGTGTAGAGAGGGGATAGTCAGTATAAAGAACTGCTGACCCTGTGTCAGGGCACAGAGTGCAGAGAGGGGATAGTCAGTAAAAAAGAAGAGAGGGATGGTGAGCCAGGGATGAGGTGGACTGAGGGGAAGGGTGAAGGGTGAAGGAGCTGGGAGGGAGGTTGGGAGACGGACGCAAGAAAGGCGGAGCCAGAAGTGGAGGAAGGAGAGGGTAAACATAGAGACCACAAGGCAGGTAGTAATGCAAAAGAGATGGGACCTGATAAGTAGGAAAGATGACCGTGGGAACCATTAGGAGAGAGATAAAGAGCATATGAAACCATATGTAGGAGAGGATCTATTTGAAATGGTCAGCTACTAGCTGAATAGAACTAGGAGAGGGCAACAAAAATGGGTAACAGGGGATGTGAGGTTGGAGGTGTATCAGAAAACGGGACCAGGTGGGTGGGTGGTACCAAAGGGGTGTGTGTATGTAGTGGCTTGGGGAGTGGTTGGTGAAGAGACACAGGAGGGAAGAGTTACCTAAAATTGGAAAATTCAACATTCATTATGGCAAGGGACCCAACAGAAAGAAGGATGTAGTGAAGACAGCTGTCAGTCACAGGGTGTTGGTTGATCTTTACTCGATGAAGACAAAACAGGGAAGGGAAGGGGAGTTGGGGATGGACAATGTGAAGGTGAGAGCGGGGGATTTGTAGCAAAGTTGACACGGTGTCAATTTCTGTGGGAGAGAAGGAGGTCACACCAATACAGGCCTCAGTATAGTGGGCAAAGAAGAGAGGGAACCTCAGGAGAAAATCTCTATCTCGTTTGGCATCAAATCCTGTCTGAGTGCACTCCTGTGAAGAACCGTGCGAAATTTATAATTTACTGTGTTGGAAGCTGTTTTAACAAAACAGATGCTCTAAAATTGTTTCTTTTGGTGCAGCCTCTGTTCACAATGAGTGCACAGCAGCAGAACCTCAGCCCCTTCTCCACTGCCGCTTACAATCGTCTCAGCAGTCAGTATGCCCTTTACCCGGTGAGTAGACACGGAGTGCACCTGCATCCCACCAGGAAAGGGAAAAGGGGAGGGATCTAAACTGGACAAGGGAATTGCAGGGTAGAGGAGTACCCTCCAGAAGCTGCAACAGAGTCATTGGCCAGATCCTTTCATTGTCTTCATGTCAGGTACTGTTATTGCATCCATATTCAAACTAGAGGTGAGAGAGTGGTCAACCACAGACCAGTCACATAGTGGATTAGGATGTTATTAGAAAATGCTAAAAGTATTGTCCACAATTTGTAAGACGAATTACAAGGTTACTACAAGATATCCTTTTTTGAAAGTAGACGACACTTAATTACAGCACTGGCTGGCACAACTGAGTGCCAAAAGTTCTATCATATGGTAGTCCTACTTCTTAAAGGTGTACTCACGCTGACCATGTGCACCACTTTGATCTTTCTTTTAATCAGTCTCTTATATAACCATGAAGTCATACCACAAGGCAGACTTGTTTTTAAGGGTATATACACACACACACACACACACACATTCAATATACACCATAACTCAGCTTTCATGCAGAAAATCTGGTTAGCCAGTGCACAATTGTGAAAGGCAAGCTGTTTCTCAGTATTGTGCTTCATGAAGAAAAAGTATGGCAAGATCAAATGGTGGATCTAAAGGCGCTCTTCATATTAAAAGACCTGGATAGAATGGATGTGCAGAGGATATTTCCAATACTGCAGTGAGAGAGTCTAGGGCCAGTGGGCACAGCCTCAGATTAGAAGGATGTCTCCTTAGAACAGAGATGAAGAGGAATTTCTTTACACACAGTGTGGTAAATCTTTCGAATTCATTGCTAAAGAAAGCTGTAGAGTCCAAGACATTGGATGTATTTAAAGCAGAGATTGATAATTTCTTGATTAATAGGGGCATCAAAGATTATGGGGAGAAGGCAGAAAATGAGAGGGAAAATAAATCAGCCATGATTGAATGGGGAACAAACTAGATGGGCCAATTATTCTCCCAGCTCTCAAGGTCTAATCACACAGGATGCTTGTTAAGCAGATGAAACTCCAGGAAATTAAGCTCAAGGCAGTGATGTGGATAAGGATTAGGAGCTAAAGAGTGGTGATACCCATAAGTTTTTCAGACCTGGAATTAGTTTATTGTAGTATAATGCAGGGTGGTTAATATGATCGACTTATCCTCAGATGCAGGAAACAGCTGTGCAAATTTAATTATGAAACAAAACTTGACTGTAATGAGGGGAGTTGAGCGTCAGGGTTGGAATCAACAAAGGCCTCACGGAGGTAGTTGACGGTGATGAGAAGAAATGAATGGGATGAACATGGCAGGGAGTCAGTTCCTATGTATTTTATAACACCTTTTTTTTTTAAATTTCTGTAGTCTGCTATGCAGTTTCTGGTGAATTACAAGCCTGAAGACATAATGATAGCTCACATGAAGAGTGATGCCCACTTGCTGTGGAGCATTAGTCCGGCTAGCCTCAGGGCCATGAAAGAGGAATTAATTAACTCTTCGCAGGTTTACATCCACCTTCACTGGACCATCCTGAGGTAAACCATCAGCCGGGAACAGTGGGAGAGCTTGGACCTTTGGCACCGACACATAATGGCATTTGCTGTCAGCCAAACAGTAAAGCCATCTGAAAGGGGGGAAGGAGAAGAGAAGCCTTGTGGGCACTTGTTTCCAACACCTTCATGTGAGAGAGGAGTAGCGTAGTTTCTATTGGACTGATATATTGCTGAAATGGGAACTGTAGACAAAGAATCCTTTATTCAAGATGGTAACTAAACAATGGCTGGTATCAAGGTCTTAATAAATAATACAACTATAATGGGGCAGTGCAGGGGGAGTTCCACTCTGTACCTCTCTTGAACTCTCACTCCAGAATATTAAAAGGGACTAAACAGAGGCCTTCACTCTTTAGCTCACCCCTACTGAGAATATTTGATGGGACAGGGCAGAGGAAGCATCACTGTTTCCATATTTCTGCTGGTAGATTTTCATGGGACAATGTGGAGGAAGTTCTGCTATGTGTCTAATCCATACCCCATCCAATTCCAGTGGAAGAGTATCTCCAATATCGCATGCCCTCACAGGTGGCATGATTTACAGGTTGTTTCCTTTGTATTTTATGTTTCTCTTGTGGACTCTGTGCTTTTTCCGACCTCTGTTCCAATTACAGAACTGCACAACTTTGTGACCCTACTTCACAAATCACTTCTGAATGGAGTTGTTCTGGTAGGTTCCTGAACCCTATTTCTCATGTTCCCATAGGAATGCTTCTCTCATGTTGAATCCTGAAACTTTTGGTGAACACACCGTGCTCTGCACAGATAAGGAAGTCAGAAAGAAGTTGCTTCAGCTCTTGGAAGGGTCCCATAAGAAGCCCGTGTAAGTAATTCTGTGCTGCCTTAGGCACTATAACATTTTAACATCTATCACAGCTCCAACTAAATAATTCTACCCTCTCTGTCACTCCTCTTGTATTGATTCCATGTCACAATACACTCAGTGGTCGCGTTATTAAGTACCCATACCTCCTGTAGCTAATAAAGTGCCCACTGAGTGTATGTTTGTGGTGTTCTGCTACTGTAGCCCATCCACTTCAATGTTCAATGTGTTGTACGTTCAGAGAAGCTCTTCTGCAATCAACAATCGTTCCACTGTCAAAGTCACTTAGATTGCATTTCTTCTGTCATTCTGATGTTTGATCGGAACAACAACTGAGCCTTTTGACCATGCCTGCATGCCTTTATGCATTGAGTTGCTGCCACATGATTAGCTGACTAGATAATTGTATTAGCGAGCAGATGTACAGGTGTACCTAATAATGTGACCAGAGTGCATATATCACCATCATTTTCTCTTTAGGAAATTCCTATCCCTATTCTCTCACCCTTTGTCAGTCTACCTCACCATTCTCCTTCACCGCTTTCTCTGATTTTCCCACTACTTTGTTCCTCTTTCGTTCTCACACCATTTCTTCTATGCCCTTCTCCCTCAATGCCTCTCCCTCTTACACTCCATCTCGCTCAGCTGTCTCCTACACCCATCTTTCACCCATTCTATCTTTTTCTGTCTCCCTTTTACACTCACTCACTTCTTGTGTCTCACCATCTTAACTCACAAAACTCAGTTATCTCCAAATATTAGCTCCAAAACTGAACTTGAATCATCACTGTCAACAATTGCCAAACTGTGTCTTACTTACCGCCTTATGTCCTAGAGCTGCTTGAGACATTTGGCTTTAGTGTTGGGATGGAAGAAAGGGAGACAGAATTCTGGACCCATGGTAAAATAGTGATCCGAGAACATGTGGAAGCTTTAAGAGTGGAGAAAGGCTAGCATGCAACTAATTAGGAAAGCCAACCAGGAATTGAAATACACAAGTTATAAAGGGTAACAGTGAAACAACATCAACAGTACAGGTCTCCATATCTAAATGCATTGGAAGAATTCTAGCCTCTGCAAATTTAGTAGACTGACTTGCAAACTAATCTGGACCAGTTAGGAAAATGGGCCGAAAAGGCATATTTTATTTAATGCAGGAAGTGTGAGATGTTGCACTTTGGGAGGACAAAGCAGGTTAAGACTTGTACAAGTAGGACACTGAGGTGTATGGTGGAACAAAGGAACTTGGAAATACAAATCTGTGATTCCTTGAAAGAGGCATCACAGATAGTGTCATAAAAAGAGCTTCTGGCACATTGGCCTTCATAAATCAGGGCATAAAAGTTCAGGAATTGGGATGTTATATTGAATTTGTATAAGGTTGTTGGTGTCGATAGCATTGAGAGATGTAGTTTACAACGGGACATTGATAGGAGGAGGAACTGGTCAGATAAGTGGCAGAAGTTCAGTCCAGAAAAGTATGAAGTGATACATTTTACAAGGTTGAACTTGAAGGCAGAGTACAGGGTTAGTGGCAGGATTTTGAGCAGTGTGGAGGAACAAAAGGATCTTGGAGTCCACATCCACAGATCCCTCAAAGTTATCACGCAAGTTGCTAGGGTCGTTAAGAAGACGTATGGTATGCTGGCCTTTATTAATCAGGGGATTGAGTTCAAGAGGTGTGAGATAAAGTTGCAGCTCTATAAAATTTTGGTTAGACCACACATAGAGTATTGTGTTCAGTTCTGATCTCCTCATTACAAGAAGGATGCAGACGAGACTTACCAGGACGCTGTCCGAATTAGAGAGCATGTCTTACGAGGAAACACAGAGCACAGTATGTTTTTTCTCTTTAGAATGAAAAAGGATGAGAGGTGACTTGATAAGGGGCATTGATAGAGTGGACAGCCAGCACCTTTTTCCCCGTTGCAGAAATGACTAATATGAGGAGTCATAATTTTAAGGTGATTGGAAGAAAGTATAGTGGGGATGTCAGAGATGGGTTATTTTTAAAAATACAGAAAATGGTCCGTGTGGAATGCACTGCCTTTGGTCTTGTAGAGGCAGATACATTAGGGACATTTAAAAGATTCTTAAGATAGGCACATAGATGAAAGAGAAATGGCGGACTATGCAGGAGGGAAGGGTTAGATTGATCTTTAAGTAGGTTAAAAGGTCAGCACAACAGACCACATGTCCTGTACTATGCTGTTCTGTTTTACATTGAAGATGTTCGTGAGGCTGAATTTGGAGTATTGTGTGCATTTCTGGTCACTTACCTACAGGAAAGATATCAATAAACAGTAAAGAGTGCAGAGAAAATTTACACGGATGCTGATAAGACTTGGGGATCTGAGTTACAGGGAAAGGTTGAATAGAGTAGTAATTTATTCCCTGGAGTACGACAGAATGAGGGAAGATCTTACAGAGGTACAGTATACAAAATTATGAGGGATATATACAGGGTAAATACGTGCAGGTTTTACCCCCCTCAAGCTGAGTAAAAATAGAACTAGTGGCCATAGGCTTAGGAAAAGATAAAATATTTAAAGGTAAGCTGAGGGGGAACTTCACTCAGAGTAAGTGTGAGTGTGGAAGGAGCTGCCAGCAGAAGTACTAGATGCAAGTTGAAATTGTAACATTAGGGTTTTTAAGAGAACATTTAAGAAAAGTTTGGATAGCTACATGGGTGGAAGGGTTATGGAGGGCTATGGTCTGGGTGCAGGGTAGATGGGTCCAGACAGAAAACCAGACTGTTCTGCTCTAGGTGGGCTAAAGTCAGCTTCTGTGCTGTAGTCCTCAGTGACCCCATGATGCACAAAATAGGTAGCAGTCGCATGAGGATAGATTGTACATGGAGGTTTTGGGTCTGCTGGAGTTTGGAAGAGACATAGTTTAACCATGACAGATCCTGAAGGGTTCTAATAAGCTGGTTATGGAGAGGTTGATTCCTTGTGGAAGAATGTAAAACTGGGCTCTTAGATTAAGAATAAAACAGAAGCTAGGCAAGTTCTTGGTTTTGGGGTCAAGAGTCTTTAGGACTCTTCCTCAAGAAACGGTAGAGGCAGATTTTTTTTAAAAAGGCAGTGATAAATAAATTCTTGATTACAAGGATACTGATGGGTTACGAGCCTATCACACTCAATGCCATTGATTTATCACTGTTCATTTGTTCACATGTATGTTCTCAGCTGTGGAAGGAGAGCAGTAATGAGAGGAAACAGGAAACTGAGGTAGATCCAGAAGGATTACAGGGATAGAAGGATGAGGAACTGTGGAATGTGACATTTTGAGGGGGAAATGATCTAGGAAATGTTCAGGTGATTCTAGGGAGAAGGGGCACAGATTACTGCCTAGTTTAGACATGCAAAGGCTAATTGGCCTGTTCTCACAGAAATGCCCAGTGCTGAGTTGTCACCTGTACAGTGAACTCAAGAGACAAATAGAGGAATAGATCGATCTGTTGAAAGTAGTCAACCAGAGGAACTTCCAAAATTTTATACACTTTGGGGAGACTCTGTGGATATTTTTTTTCAGATAAGGATGTACTTTCCTTTCCTCTTGATCATCTTAGCATTGACCCTTGATTTCAAATACCCCACCTGTCTTGCTCTGACTTCGTCCCATCTGGACCAGTCTCCTGGCCTCTTGCCCTGCTTCCTCAAGCCCCAAAACCCTGTACACACTCCTTTCTCAGTGCTATTTCTGCTCATGATACCCAGCCTCAAATTTTTCTCCATGCCTAGCTTTCTTTCAGCAGTCACTCATTACAGTTCTGATACCTTTCACTTCCCCTCTTCCTTTGTATCACCTTGTCACCCTCCCTTTCCCCTCACCTTTTCTCCTCTCAATTGGTCTTTCATACCTCCCTTCCTACCCCCACTGCCCTGCTATTCCCACCTCCCTATAAATCAGTGAATTTTGCCCAGTAACTCTAATCCACTGTTTAATTTGGCCTTGATCGATTTTTATTTATATTGAAGATAAGCACTGACAAGCATTCTCTTTCAAACTAGGGTAATTCAGGGATTACTCCCAAAGTACATTCGAGCAACGCACAAGACTGAAGCCAAACCAGCTTATCGTCTGCGATTAGGTGAGCATAATGTCTAACAATTGATCTTAGCTGTGTGAGTGACACAGAGTGACAGAGACAGAGATTTTTTTTCTGCTTCAAGTGCATAGGAGTGTTGTTACATCAGGTGTCCACAAGGTGAACCTGCTCACCAGGACACTCGGGCCAGCAGTCACAATGATCAACGTCAAGTTTACTGTTGTTTGCACTGGTGCAATGAAAAAAGCAAATGATAGAAAATTATAAAAGAAAGAACACAATTAGAACAAAACTGTAGTGCTATACTGAGGTAGTAATTAGGATAGGGTTGTGCAGGTTGGTGATAGTGTGGGACAAAAGGCTTCTCTACCTCTTGTCCATACATTTTTATAATACATTTCCCAGGGATCCAAGTAAATTTAAAGGAAGTGCAAGAAATGGGATACTGGCTATGAAAAGATAGTATAGCCCGGATAATGGGGAATCTTGATGATAGACATTGCCTTTGACATGAGGTATTGCCTCAATATACCTTTGATGGTGGGCAGGATGTGCTCATGATCTATCGGATGGAGTCCCCTTCTCTCTGCGGCTTCTTGTAGTCCTGTACATTCAAACTGCTGTACCAGACCCACAATGCAACCAGTCAGTACATCTTGTAGAAGTCTGTTAATAGAGTTCGGTGATAAGACGAACCTCCTTAAATTTTTAAGAAAGTAAAGATGCTGGTACAACTTCCTAGTGATTGCATTTACGTGCTGGGCCCAGGACAGGTCATCCAACATGTATAGATAGCATGGGTAACGCACAGATTAAAAATCCTTCCACTTGTTTGTTCCTGAGCCTGCCAGAGCAGGAAAATTCCAACTATCAGGCATAGGTAAGCTTTTTTAGGTGTCAGATGAGTGCACATTGTTATAATACATTTCCCCGTGAACTGGGTCAGTTTAAAAAGTGTGTGGGAAATAGGGTCCTTGCCCCACTGCCAGAGTGTAAAGCCACTCTGCCAGAGATTCAGATCTTCAAGTAGCACCTCCATTGGAGTCAGTTGGTCATCAACTGAGACCCCACCCAATTAGTTGCATACAAAGTTGTAGGGGTTAACCATGCAGAATTTTTTAAATGGTAAATAATGAGCACAACCCTAAAGAAACAACTCTGTAGAATACTAATGTACATGTGTGCTTTGCTTTCATAACAGGTACACGTGCTTCTAGAAATAACCAGGACAACCTTGCCTTCTACAGGAATCTCTCTCTGCATTTGGAAGAGGAACCAGGGCAAGGCAACACCTCATACACCAAAGTTAAGTGGTGGAAGATCAAAGAATGGAGCCCCCACTGTGCAAGCCAGGGTTGCAGCAACATGCAACTCATTATCTTTAATGATAAAGTCAGCCCTTCCAGTCTGGGCTTCCTGGCAGGATATGGGTAAGTGATTTCCATTCATAATCTTCCAATTATGGCTATAGTAATCCTCACTCCTAGCTGGAAACCAGATACCTGTTTGAACTATGTGTACCATTGCAGCAAAATAAATAGCAGGTAATACCTCTACAGGAAGGCATAGGTATAAAACCAGCTCCTGGCCCAGCAACCCCCTCACTATCTTAATCTGAAATGCCCACTGTCTATTTCCCTCAACACGTTGCCTGACCTGCAGAGTTCCTCCAGCATCTTGTTAATGTTGCTAGATTATTATGATTACTGTGGTCAACAAACTAATGTTTCCTTTTTTTCTGACAGAATCGTTGGTCTGTATATGTCTGTTGTGCTTGTCATTGGGAAGTTTGTCCGTGAGTTCTTCAATGGCATCTCCCGCTCCATTATGTTTGAGGAGCTACCCAACCCTGATCGAATCTTGAAGCTCTGCACCGATATCTTCCTGGTCCGTGAGATGGGGGAGTTGGAACTGGAAGAACAACTCTTTGCCAAACTCATTTTCCTTTACCGATCTCCTGAGACCATGATCAAGTGGACTCGGGAGAAACAGCATTAACTGATTCAGGCTGAGCTGAACTGTTTGGACACTCAGAAAAGGACCGATTACACAGAGGGAACTTTATACAGTCCTGGGTTCCATCAAATTCTTTGTTACAGTGCCATAAATGAAAGAAAATTTGCATGTTTGCTGGCTTCAGAATGCACTAGACTGAACCTTTTGTTTGTCATATATGCCCCAGAGGTGGCTCCTGCTCTGTAAGTGGGAAGGAACTAGCGTCTGCATTATAGGTCAACTTACTTGCTGTCAAAAAGAACATTACCTCTCAGATGACTCTGGTCTCAGGCATTGTACAGTTTTATAGTCAATGCTACCTTCTGTTTCAAGAATCTAACACCTCAGAAGTAACAGGAAAAGACAGCTGTAAATGAGATTAATGGTTTGGCAACAGTCCATCCTCCTCCCTCCCCAGTTTAAACATCTTTCCTTTCTCTGTCAGTGACTCACCATTTGCTGCTGAGCACTCAAACTGTGTGGCTGCTCAACACTGCTACTGTCTGACTCGTGGTGCATTGGACATTCATTGATAAAGGAAAGGGCAGGAGTACTTTGGCACAGAAGCTAACTCATCTGCCTTGCCACCTCTAACAAAAACTTACTTTACCTGCATTGCAATTATGATGGTGAATTAATTTTTATGGTGGAAAAGAATGGGATTTACTCCGGATCTTCTTGTCACAGCTGGGTGCAATTAAAGGAACAGCAGGCACGTCCTGTAAACATGCAGCAGTTGTATGTGGAAAACTGACAGCAAGGGGCACCTCTTTCACCTTTCCAGTGGGACTTCCCAACGAGGTTTATTCTGGAGTGACACCCTATGTTCACAGATTGCTGTAGTTCTATAAGCTAGCACTTTCAGAAACCTTGCACATTGAGCAGGCTGGTGCTTCACACTGATGGGGGCAGAGAGAGTCAGTACTTTGGAATACAGGAAAAGGGAATATCTACAGATTAACTATCATTTCATTAAAATGCTGTACAGACATGCAGTAAATAACCATTTCCTGTTTCTATGCCAGCAGCACACCTTGCATTTCTATAAATAAACCTTGAAACTGTTACTTATTTTAAGTTGGTTCCTGTCTTGGTCTCTCTGCAGGTTTTTAACATTGTCCAGTTTGGAAGAACAAGGTGGGGTATAAGAGAATTTTGGACTTTATTTGGTCTGAAGAAAAGGAATCCCAAGGTAGCCTATTCTGCCACAAGATGAAAAAGGAACTGAATCTTTTCCCCCTACCCTGTGAGTGTCTGAGACAGAACTTGCTGCTTTAAGATACAAGTAAATCTATTTACTGATAATCAAGCCTACAGTTCAGATTTATGAGACAGGATGCTCCAAATGAAATCTACAAGGAAAAAAATGATACACACATGATAATAATAAGTAGCTAACAGCAGTAAAATTGTGCAAAACATTTTAATAAGATCAGGCATTTCAATCGGGGTATTGTGTTTGATCAAACAGAGAAGGTCCTATAACAGAATGGAGCCATTTGGTACAACAGCTCTCAGCTTCATTGGAGATGGTCTCTCAGTTTGGTTGGGGACATTTACAGTACGTGCCTACTCTCTTAGCTGGTTCGTGGCAGTTTGTTTTTGAGTGGAATTCATGTTCATTACCACATATCAGAGTGAAGTGGTGGGGAGGAGAAGATTATGCATTTGGTACAGGCTCCGCCTCAGCTGGAGGTCTTAAACCTTGTTCTTTCTGATTGGTGAAAGAGCAGAAACATCAGTGAAATACCAGTACAAGGTTTGTCCTTCTCAAGAATAATACTTGAACACTCCCTCATGATGACAAGCAAACTGTCTCTCTGGGGGTAAAAAGCAGGGCAGCTAGTGATGCATGAGATCTGTTATACCTGGGTGGGCAGTCAATTGACTGGTGCAGATACATCAATGACGTGACCACGTGGAGAGCTTTACTTCCTTTATACCAGCCGCCTGCGCTTGGACAAGCTGCCATCACTCTCATTTGGCACCAGGTGAGTGTCTGCATTGGCGCCCAGCGGAGACACAAGGTTCAGCAGGGTATCTTTGGAAGCCCGACCAAACAGGGCCAGCAGGAAGGCAACGCCAAAGCCTGTTGCACGCTCCCCCTGCAGAGAGAATGAACAGCTCACTATCCCACACAGTCTAGTCGATTATCTGGGGGGGAGGGGGGGCAGCACAAGTCTTTGGATTTATCAAATGCACAGTGAATCAGCAGCAAAGAGATACACACAACACAAGCAGCATGCATGACAGTGCAAAGAAAATACAATGATAATGCACAAATAAAGGGGAAAAAAATTCTACATTATCAGAGAAACAAGGATGAATAACAAATTGCTGTATGATCATTTAAAATCTACACTGTTTTACTAATTTGGTGAAGGGATCAATGTTATCGGAAGTGCATAAAGAAATGAGGCAATCATAATATTAGTGTTTAAAAATTAAAATGCCTCATTTTTTTGATCTCCAACTGTGCTCCAGGTGTTGTGCCACTACAGATTTGCCAACAGATGGGGTTGAACATTGTTTTACCATAAGACGTTGTCCCTGCTCCCGCATACACTCTCCCTCACCGCCAACCATACCTACCCCCACACAGATTCTGTGTGCTGCTGAAGCTGTTCCATGTACTCACTGTGTGCACAGGGCTTGCAATGTCCACATGGACCCACACACCAGGCCAGTCAAATCCAATGTGGGCACCGATGAAAAGACCAGCACAGGAACTTTGAGCATTGTCACGATCCTGCCAGAGAGGAAATACGAAGATTGGAACTGAAATCTCAAGGCAAATGTCCTATCATTCCCATTTTGTAACTTTACCAGCTGGTGTAGCGAGGAAGTGTTCCACTGACAATGTAATGTCCCGCCTGAAGGGTGACACTGGGAAAGTCCAATCTGCCCTCTCAGAAAATCCTATCTGCTCTCCCTGGTTTCTGCTCAGTAGGCATCTCTCAGTCCAGTATCTGGTGATAATCACAATGCTGTTTGGCAAAGCTTGCTGCATATAAACTGGCAGCTAAATTTGCTATGTAACTGTTGTAATTACATTTCAGACAGCAGATTGCTGACTATTTCATGGTCATCAAAAGCCCATTAGACAATCTAATAGTTTACTGCCCAGCAGAGAGAGAGATCAAGGCTCATCTCCTTCCCAACAGTATCAGGCATAAAAACCAAGAGGAAAGAACAGCACAATCCCACCACCTCCGATCAGTGAGCACACACTTACAGCCACAGAGTTCTTCATATCAGCCACAGCAGAGGTGAACTCACTGAAGTGGAGCTCAGGACAGTAGACGAGTGGGTGGACGAGATCTCCGCTGTTCCGGCCAGCTTTAACACAGGCCATCTCCCACTCCTCAGTATTGCACAGGACAGCAGCATGGTACTTCCCAGTACAGATACCCTGCAGAGACAGCAGAAGTTCCAATTGTACCATACTCTGATAAATTAGGTCTACTGCGCCCACTATCAAACAGACAGATCACAGGTCATTATCTCTTGATCAAAACACTGATGTAGTATAGTGTGTGTTCATATGTGCACACACGTAGTCACAGTTTGAGAGAGAGAATAAGTTAGCAGATGCAGCAGGAGTGGGTGATACAGAATTCCATGAGCGTGTGAAAGAGTCGAAGTCACATGGGGTTTAAGCAAGTGCTGTGGATATAGTGATAAAATATCATGCATGGTGGATTTGACCTCTGGTCTGCTCTACTTGTAAAGCCTCCAGCATTAGCAGCTCACTGCCTGGGCAGGGCAAAAAGCATTATCAAGGATGCACCTCACACTAACCATAGGCTTTGTATCTGTACTCGGCATAATGACAATAAAGTTGAATCTCATCTAATCTAATTAGTGTTGACCCCCTCAACTGCATGCAGCTTGTCTGGGCAGACAGATGACTAAAAGCAAAACTGCTGAACCCATTTAGGGGTGGACGTGTCCGAGTTCAACAGTAACACAATCCACAGATAGAACATTGTCGAGTGGAGCAATGAACAGCAGCAGTTCAAGGTGCTGGAGGAGATAACCAAACATCAGAGGCCGACAAGAATGGTTGTACTCTAGCGAGAGTTATGGCTCTCAGCAGGAATGAGAGGCAGAGAGGAAAACAGGGATGTGGGGGGAGTGGGGATAAGAGGCTTTGTAATAATGGGTTTCAATACTGCTCACTAAGAATAAGGTCACAGATCTAGTAGTGTGCTCCTTTACATACACCTGTTTCTACTCCCTCTACTGCAGGAGTATGCTGACAGAGCTAATTCCTTCAACATAAAAATCTGGATTGAAGATATCTGGTCTCAGTTACAGAACCATGAAACTAGTGATCGGAGATCAGACAGAACCCATTTGGTTCACTCATCTTTAGCAGCTCTGAGCTAACTGTTCTCAGCCAGCAGCAGTTAGGGAAAGACGGTAAGTGCCAGTATTACCAAAAACATAAACATTGAAAAGCCAGCACGTGCCTGAGCTCCTGTCAGAGTTGCCATGTCAAGGATGATATCCGCTCCCAAATCCTTGGATGCGTAGGCAACTCCATCCGCCAGTACCAAGCGGCCCTCAGCATCAGTATTGTTGATTTCAACTGTCCTGTATCAAAGGCAACTTGATCAGATAATTACATAAACAAAGGAAGTGTTAACGCAGAAATGGCAAAAACAAACAAAAAAAAAATGGTAACCCTGACATGCTGCCTGGAGTGCAGACACTCAGTCCCTAAGCATATTAAAGGTTCTCATAGTTAAGAGGTGTTAAAACTACAGCCTACAAATGAACAGAAGCCAATACATCATATCTGCACCGTATGATCCACTGTTCTATAGGTTTACAAATAGTCATTCAACCACACTTAACAATACCCAGCCATCCAACACTGACACACCCACGTGCCACACAGTAACACTGACACACACCTACCCACACCTTTCAACATTAAATCTCCCGCATCATTTACGTTTCACACACACACACTTACATCTTCGAATGCTGATGTATGGACACCACATCCCCCACCATCCCCAGGCCTTCCAATTTCCAATACTGTTCTTCATTCGCCACGCTATCCAAAACTGAACCACTCATGTCCTATGACATGTTCCTCTTAAAGCCAGGCAGTTCATTGAAAAGGATATTAATTGGGGATTTTTCCTGTCCTTTGTTGGTAAAAAGTTACAAGACCAATACTGGTGGCTGTGCTCACAGTGTAAATAAACATCTTGTGGGTAATTTTATTAAAATGCAAATTAATTCACACTTAAAATACAGGCACTGGAGAAATCTCTCTTCCAGAATTGCCCACAATGCACCCCACAGTGCTGCCATCCTTCCGAGAGTTCCCCTGCATGTTTATATAGTGAAGACCCCATGATACAAAAGGAAGAGAGAAATGTCTTATAATCTGCCCAATTATCATCTCCACCAACAGCACTTTTCTCCTTGGCCCTTCCTTTCGTATGCAAGTCACTACACAGAGATTTATTAGACAGAAAGCAGTTTAGAAAGGATCTAGGATTCATGGTGAACTGCCACCTAAAAATACCTTTTCTAACCAGGGCATTAAACTTGTAAATACTCTTAAGTAATGAATCTCATGAAATACACCATGCACAATGAACTGATTGCATATACTTACAGGAGACAAAGGGGGTTGCAGATAATGGAATGTGCAACAAAATTCAAACTGCTAGAAGGGAGCAGTCCAGATGAAGGATCACGACCTGAAACATTAACTGTCCATTTCCCTCCATAGATGCTGCCTGACCCACTGAGTCCCTCCAGCAGTTTGTGTTTTTTTGTGTATATTTACACTGCACTGAGCCCACTGGCAACAAAGGTTTGCGCTATAATATATGGCTTACTTTCCAGAGTACATCTGATGTATATCGTCGGGTCTGGTTGCTCGAGGTCCAACAGCATTCTCAGCCAGGCAGAACACAGCATGCAGATTGTCCTTAAAACCCTGAAACAACAAACAGGACATTCCTGTCACTGTGTCATTCAATGCAGAGCACATTATCCTTCCTGTCACCACTCGTCACCTCGCCTGTCCACTCAGTCCTGTTGTAGGGTTTTGACCTGAAACATTGACAATTAATTCCTTTTCCTCTCATAGTTGCTGCTCGACCCACTGAGTTTCTCCAGTAGATTGCTTATTTAGCACATTAATCCCACTGAAAGAACCATATAATTTATTTTGTATTTATTGAGATAGTGTAAAACAGGCCCTTCCCACTCTTCAAGCTGCGCCACCCAGCAAAGCCCCGATTTAATCCTAGCCTAATCACAGGATAACTTACAATGACCAACCTACCAACCCGTATGTCTTTGAACTGTGGGAGGAAACTGGATTACCCGGAGAAAACCCAGTCGGCCACGGGAGAATGTACAAACTCCTGACAGGCAATGGCAGGTAACGAACCCGGGTTGCCTGTACAGTAAAGTGTTGTGCTAACCACTATGTTACCGTGCCACCCACATACCCACAATGTTAGAACCATTCAAAGTAACTTCCTGTAACTGAGGGCTTGAAATACCAGAAACTTAGTTCCAAAGGACAGGATTAACTTGTACAAATTCAAAGTACACAACGTCAAGTAAAGTGGACAGCACGATTGGGTTGCAGATTTTAAAAGAATAATTCAAATTGTTCACTACGACAATTATTCATCTCCAGTACCAAAATAATCTACACCAACAGCAAGATTATACTGTAAATGCCTGTGATGTGAGATCGACAAGCACGTGATACAGAAACCTCATTGAGAGTGCCCTGTCTGGCTGCATCACTGACTGCTACAGAAGCTGCCAGACCCTACTGTGGAGAGCAAAAACCACTGGTGTCTCTCTCTCCCCATTTGTGACATCTACCGGGAGCATTGTAGATAAAGGGCCCAAAACATGGTTGAGGATCCCTACAAACCCACAATCTCTCTAACCCACTGGTCTAGATTCTAAACTAGAGGAAGGCCAATATGATGGTATCAGAAAGGATTTGGCAAATGTGCATTGAGGCAGGCTGTTATCTGGCAAAGGTACACTTAGTAAGTGGGAGGCATTCAAAAGTGAAATTTTCAGATTACAAAGCTTATACGTGTCTGCCAGAGTAAAGGTAAAGATAACAGGTGTAGCAAACTTTGGTTTTCAAGAGATATTGAAGCACTAATTAAGGGGGAAAAAAAAAGGAGGTGCATAGCAGGTCTAGGCAGGTACACAAATGAGGTACTCAAGAGTATAAGAAATGCAAGAGAACACTCAAGAAAGAAATCAGGAGGATTAAAAGAAGGAACAAAGTTGCCCTATCAGACAAGGTGAAGGAAAATCCTAAGGGATTCTACAGATATGTTAAGAGCAAAAGGATTACAAGGCACAAAATTGGTCCTCTGTAAGATCAGAATGGTATTCTATACGTGGAGCCAAAAGAGATGGAAAAGATCTTAAATGGATTCTTTGCATCTGTATCTACTCGAGAGATGGACACAGAATCCATAGAAGGAAGGCAAAGCAGCAGTCAGGTCATGGACCCCATACAGATTACAGAGGAGGTGTTGTTTGCTACCTTGAAGCAAATTAGGATGGATAAATCCCCAAGAACTGACAAGGTATCCCCTCAGACTCTGTGGGAAGCAAGCGCAGAAACTGAAGGGGCCCTAGCAAAGGTACTTAAATCATCCTTAGCGACAGTTGAGGTACCGGGGCATTGGAGGATAACTAATGTTGTTCGACTATTTAACAATGGCTCTAAAAATAAACCAAAAAATTGTAGGCTGGTGAGTCTGACATCAGTAGTGGGAAAGTTATTGGAAGGTATTCTAAAGTACCAGATATATGAGTATTTGGATAGACATGGACTAATTAAAGATAGTCAGCATGGTCTTACGTGTACTAGGTCATGTCTAACCAATCTTATAGAGCTTTTTGAGGAAGTTTCTAAGAAAGTTGATGAAAGCAAGGCAGTGGATGTTGTCTATATGAATTTTAGAAAGGCGTTTGACAAGGCTCTGCATGGGAGGTTGGTCAAGAATGTTCAGTCTCTTGGCATTCAAGCTGAGGTAGTAAACTGGATTAGACTTTGGCTTTGTGAGAGAAGCCAGAGAGTGGTAGTGGATGTTTGTCTCTCTGACTGGAGGCCTGTGACTAGTGGAGTACCACAGAGATTGGTGCTAGGTCCAATGTTGCTTGTCATCCATATCAACGATCTGGATGATAATGTCGCTAACTGGATCAGCAAATTTGCGAATGAAGATTGGGGGTGTAGTGGACAGTGAGGAAGACTATCAGAGCTTGCAGTGAGATCTGGACCAGTTGCAAATATTAGCTGAAAGATAGCAGATGGAATTTATTGCAGACAAGTGGAAGGTGTTGCACTTCAGTAGGACCAACCAGGGTAGGTCTTACACAGTGAACAGTGGGACACTGAGGAGTGCGGTAGAACAAAGGGATCTGGGAATACAGGATCATAATTCATTGGAAGTAGCAGTACAGGTAGATAGAGTTGTGAAGAAAACTTCTGGCACAATGGCCTTCATAAATCAATGTACAGAATACAGGAGGAGGGATGTTATGTTGAAGTTGTTTAAGACATTGGTGAGGCCTACTTTAGAATATTGTGTGCAGTTTTGGTCACTTACCTACAGGAAAGATGTAAATAAGGTTGCAAGAGTACAGAAAAAAATTACAAGGATGTTTCTGGGTCCTGACCTGAGTTATAAGGAAAGGTTGAATTGGTTAGGACTTTATTGTTTGGAGTGTAGAAGATTAAGGGAGATTTGATAGAGGTATACAAAATTATGAGGGGTATAGATAGGGCAAATGCAAGCAGGCTTCTTCCATTATTTGGCTGGGACTACAACTACAACTAAAGATCATGGGTTAAGTGTGAAAGGTGGAAAGTGCTGCCAACACAAGTGGTGCATGCGAGCTTGATTTCAATGTTTAACAGAAGTTTGGATAGGTGCAGGGACAGCAGAGGAATGGAGGGCTATGGTCCGGGCACAGGTCCATGGGAGTAGGCAGCTTAAATGGTTCAGTACAGACTAGATGGGCCAAAGGGTCTGTTTCTATGCTGTACTTCCTATGATTCTATGACACTACCATCGGGAAGGAGGTATAGGAGCATCAGGACTAGGACTGCCATATTGGGTAACAATACTCTGCCACCACCAAGAACTCGTCACTAGCTCAGCAAGCTGTTTACACTACATGCATTTTGAATTATAATTTGTTAACCATTCGTGGTTTCCCTTGGTTGTATATGTGTACAGTCAGATGACAATAAATTTGAACTCGAATTATTCTTCATGACTTCTGTAAAAAGCAGAATCAATGTCATATCCTCTCTGACCAGTTGATCCACACACCAAATGCAAGTATTTAACAAAGTCAATCAATTCAAGTGTATCTCCAGAAATCATTTTTAATTTCAGAATGCCAAGAAAAATCAGGGATAGTGTCTGCAAAACATTCTGTGGGATTCAAAGAAAAACTTCTGTTTGTGTTTTGGAAAAAAGCAGAAACTGCTGGAGAGTTAAAGCAGGTCAGGTGGCATCTGAACAGAGAAATCAGATTAACAATTCAGGTCAATGACTGCCAAGTCTGGGATCTGGAACCTCTGTAAGACAACTGTTGCTATGTTGGCAACTCTTTAAGGATGACTGAAGGGAAATAGAGATCAACTTCACACTACAGAAGGCTAGCACGGTGTGACTGCTGACAAACACACCCTGTGGCATTCATCAGGACCAGTGCAACCTCCTGAACTCATCCCATTACTTTAGTTGGGATGGAATTTCCTGGATTTTCCTTCCAAACTAGCCTGATTTTATTAATTCAGCAATTATGCGGAACAAGCTGATGGGATTAGTGGACTAAAATTATTTACACAAGGCTAAATCGGATATGGGGTTTCAAACGAACACCAAAGTCTAGCACAACTTAGTCCTCCAAGTTCTCTGCTGTTAGGATGGATCTTGCTTTAGACTTCACACTGACGTTGCTGTTGTGGTAGCAAACAGAATGTAGATACCACGCTAGTCAATAGGCTGTAATGAGGGACAACGAAGACCGGTTTGGCTTCAGCAATATTACTGTTATCGCCTAAGAATTTTAGCTATAACCTCTGAAGCACTCACCTGTTTCACTGCTGCCTTGAAAGCTCCAAGAATAGCAGCTGCTCCTCCACAGTCTCTCTTCATTCCTGGCATGGTGGTCTGGTAAAAAGTGCAAAATAATAACAGAGTCACAGAGTCAGAAACAAGCCCCTCAGCCCAACTGGTTCTTGCCAATCAAGATGCCCATCTAAATCACTTCAAGTTATTGATGTTTGGCCCAACTCCCTCCAAACCTTTCCTATCCACCTTGTACCCTGTTGTTGTGGCCACAATTATAACTATGAATGTCAAGTTGCCATAACGTAGTAACATTTTAGCAAGGACAAACAACTATCAGTTGCAGCACTCCCCATGGAGGGCCTCCTTTCTGGCTGCAGCAGGCAATGGGAGAGAGGATCACCTCACCCAGGAAACTGCATGATGGACAGCAAAGCCCTATATCTGTTTGAGGTCTGCATATAATTTGTACAGGTCCACAATCCCTTATCCGAGATCCTTGGGGCCAGTTGCATTTCGGAATTCAGAATTTTTCGGATTTCAGACAACCCCCCCCCACCACGCCACCGATACCAAAAAAACGTATGCTCAAGTACCTTATTTAACCTGTCTCAGTGTGGTGGACTTTAGGACCCAGCGGTGCACCAAACCTACCCACATCCTCCCATATACTTTAAATCATCTCTAGATTACTTATAATACCTAATTAAATGTAAATGCTATGTAAATAATTGTTATACTGTATTGTTTAGGGAATAATGACAAGAAGAAATTTTATTTCCAACAAAAACATTCAATAAAACATAAAAATATACAGCTTCAAACAAACCGAATCAAACACATGGTAAATGACTTATTGGAATAAATGTAGAACGTCACTGTCACTATAAAATTTCAGTAACTTGTCTTTCTGTTTATTTAAATCATATATAGTGGTAGTTCCGACACTATTTTCTTCAGTAAGACGCCGCACAGACACACCACGATCAAGCTTCTGCAATAACTCCACTTTCTGCGTTATTGATAGAGAAGATTCCTTCTCTTTTTCTCATTGTTACCCACAGGGGTATCTGCAGCTCTTTTTGACATCTTCACAGTGAAATTAAACACAAAGTCAACAGTGAACACAAAATATCAGCCGACAGCAAGTGCACGTGTAACCAGTACGAGCGCTGAGCCACAACTGACGTCTGGCGGCCTCTGATAGTGCTGCCACGTCACACCTGAGTGATGTCAACTGTTGGCGAAAAAAACTTCGGTTTTCAGAGCTTTTTGGATTTCAGAATTTCGGATAAAGGGATGTGCACCTGTACTTAAAAGGAATACATTGTACAGTTGCAAGTTGGGATTTTCCTATACTGAATAAATTGCAGCAAAGAAGAATCAAGGGTGCACACAGCACAGGAAATATCAGAAGTATGATTAGTCCTTCACCGGGAAACCTGAATTGAACCACTGCCCATAATGCCTGATGTGGGGCTGCTCTTCAGAAGAAATCTTTAAAGGAATAGTGCAGGTTGGATCAGGCATACTTTTACTGCTGTTACACATTGGTCCAGCTGAGCTTTGGACACCTGGGTAAGAAACAAAATCAGCAGTGTACATGCTCGATCAATATGTGGCACTGCTGCCTGCATTCCCTACCATTTTAATCTCTTGCAAAATGAAGTACCACAGTGAATGAAACAAGTTCTGTTTGTGGACTGGTAAGTGCACAGCTTGACAATGAACAATCACGGCTATTCAAGATCAAATATTCTCACTCAGCAGGATTTCGAGTCAGACTTCAGCAGAGTGCAGTCAACATGAAGTAAGCAGGCCCTTCATGTGAAGTGAACCAATAACTTGGGCTTGAGATTACCATTTCTCCCAGGAATAATATTAATGGGATTAGGAATGATACACCAATGACAAATAGAAATCGTCATGTCTTGATGTATAGAACTTGGCCCCTATTACCTGTCACAATGATATTCCTACCTTTCCTTTAATGCTCAGGCCTCCTGTGTCATACACAATGCCTTTGCCCACCCAGGCAATCGTTTGTGTGGCGCCCTCTGGTAAATAACTGAGAACTGCAAGTGCCGGAGGATTCATTGCTGCCTTCCCAACACCATATATGCCTAGAAATGATGAAACAAAAGTGGGTTCAGGTAACGACATGTCAACGTATTAGGAAGTTTTGCAATGCACATTGAAAACACTACTTAATGTGTCAGAGGTGTTGTGTTCGTTGCTAGAATCAGCCGTGCATAAAGTATCTCATCCTGGACACAAGATAAAGTAGTACACACCTACCTCCAAATCCTTGTTTTTTCAACTCCTCGTCACGAATAATGGTGGGAACAATTCCTAGCGCATTCCCAACCATTTTAATTTCCTGCAAGATAAAATACTTGAGTGAACAAAATCTCAGTAGAAAGTTCTGTTGATAGCCTCATAAATATCGCTTGACATGGAACAGTCAGGAGATTTAGAGGTCTAATACTCAAACCCAGCTGTGTGAGGGGTTAGATTTCAGAAAGAGAATTAGAGACCCAGCAATGTGAACTAAAGACCAGGAAAGTGTGCCTGACTACCATATTCTAAATCGATCAGCAGATCTCTTTAGAAGTGAAGGAGTTTCGAAAGTTTCAAAGTGGGGTCTACAGGACCGTAGCCGCTAGCGCAACGCTATTACAGCTCAGCACGTCAGAGTTCGGAATTCAATCCCAGTGTCTTCTGTAAGCAAGTTTGTACGTTTCTTCTTGTGTGCATGTGAATTGCCTCCAGCAGTCCAAAGCTGTACTGGCTAGTAGGTTAATTGGTCATTGTAAGTTATCCAGAGATTCGGCTAAGGGGTTAAATCGGTGGTTTGCTAGGTGGCATGGCTCGGAAGGCCAGGAGGGCCTGTCCTGTCCCGCACTGTACCTCCACATAAAGTAAGATACAGTACCGTGCAAAAGTCTTAGGCACAGAACTGTACTTGTCAACGTGGAGCGGAGGGGAAATTTGTAGATCTGGTAGGAGCAAAGGGTGCTGGGAATTATGAGGGTGGAGTGTGTGAGAGGGATGTGGGACAGATGCCAAATGAGTGCCAGAGGTGGGGGTGGGGATAGAGGTGGCACAGTGGGTGGGCACAGTTGGGATAGAGATGGCACAGTGGGTGGGCACAGTAGGCAAAGGTGAAAGGCTGTATAACACAACAGTACTTAATTTTCAGTTGCCATGAATGTTCTCCACCCACTTAGGCAGTCTAGGAATGAGAGGGGATCATTCACACCTTTAAGCAGATGACAGGTTGGTATTTTTATGCCTCTGACCTGCCTTGCTTCAACAACCTTTCACATTACATGGTCCAAGGTCTATACAGGTTCCAGCTCCGATTCTTCAGTTGCAACTTGGGTGTGAGTGTTTCTCACATCCAGGTCACTGGAATCGACCATTGGGCACTCACCTCGAGAAAAGTATCAGTGTTCATTTCATTACAAGGTGTATCCACAATTCGGGCTGCCAGTCGGATTCCATCTGCTGCATTCTCCAGACACTGTAAATAAAGGAGAATATGTGTAAATCTTCAATCTCACTGATCAAAGCCGTCTGCTCATCCCACCGCTCTGCACCTACCACTTGCATTCTTCCCTAGAAACACCCAGAATTACATCAACACCATTGAGAGCAAATGAAATCCGTACTGCCTCTGGCTGCAAGTGCGCCAGGGAAATGGTCATCAAAGAAACACCAGGAGTTTGCCGTAGGATTACAACTACTGCTCACAACAATTAGGACTGGAGAGGCAAAATTACTGATTCTGATATGATAATTTCTAAATCACTAAAAATCATCATTCATAATTTGTTGGTCCTTATTCTCCCAGAGCAGGAAAGTACATTATCCATGGTAACATTATCAAAGCCAAGTAACTCTAGAAGGTTAAAAGCAAGTTAAACCATCTTGTTTGAACCTGTCAATGTAAAATTTTGGAGTGGAGGAAAATATGAAGTATGGATTCAAGATAGACTGTCCCTGAACAACAATCAGGCTCCATTGATCCAGCTATCCATAAATAGCTTTCATCCAATAGTAGGAAAATACTGTGCACAAAAAACAACACTCTGTGGTAACCATAACTGCACAGTTTTAGAATGGGTAGCATCAAAATCACGTAATACTGATAGGAACAATTACAAAAAGTAACAGATGTAGAGAAAACTAGCTCTGTCGTTTGCAGTCACAAATTATTTATTTGAAAACTTTATGCGAGCTTGTTTGTACGTATGTAGGTGTGTCCACAGTCGGGCATCCTGAATCTGGGTATGGCCCGTATATACAAGTGTGACTTGTCAGTCACTTGGTGACTCAAGCAACCAGTGCTAAAATTTAACAGTGGGTTAGGTAGCTGAAAACAGAAGGAATGAAAGAAAATTGGACAATGAAAATATTTAGAACTACTTTCCAGGAAGAAAAATCCATAACTTACATTGTACATCTCTGTCCATAACTTGCACTGTAATCTGTCCTATTCAGGGTAGAGTTCAACAGGAATGTTTTCTGATTAGTTACCTCGAGTGCCATTGCATCGATCGGGCCATTGTTTTGTCCAACAAGCAGGAACTCCACCGTAACTACACGTTTGTCCGTGCGTCGAGAGGCACTGGATCGGCGGGAAAAGAGTGGAAAGGCCCTTGCAATTGCACAGCCAGAAGCAAAGACATCAGACCACTCACAAACCATCTGAAAGGATGCAACAGGCCAGGTTAATAAAAAGTAATTTTCTATCATTCTCAGGTATGGCTTATTCTAACCCCTCTAAATAATTATACACACACACACATCTTCACCAACCTCCACCAAACCATTCCTTTCCCAGCCATAGACTTAAACCGCAGCAGTGAATACTACTTGTCAATATCCTTTGACCTTGCTTTCCCTGGAATGGACTGTGGGAAACCCCACAGTTTAATCCTATTTGTCGGGATTATTCATCCGATAATCATGAGGTGGACACACCAGTTAATCCTCCACTCTCTACCACCACTGTAATCGGTGTTAAAGAGCAAGAAAGGACAGGCAATTGTTAAATGACACCACTTCAAAGCCAACCCTAGAAACCTCAGCCAAACTCTGCAACTATCAGTAGGATCTGGCACGTTCCACAGGAAAGCTCCTTTTTAGCTCATAAACAATAGTAGGACCTTACATGATGATTGTTTTTTGTGTTAAAATGAATACCTTCAAGACCTCCAAAACTACTTTAAAGACAATAATATTTTTTTGAAATGCAGCCACTATTAAAATCGAAAACATCATTGACCACTCGCACACCACGAGAACATCCACCAAATGGCAAGGTGTTTGATAACAATGGATGAGTCTCTTTAAATTAGCCAAGAGGTCAGATGAGGCCTCAATTTCATCTCACCCGAACCATGACACTGTACTTCAGAAGGATGGTAGCCTTGATTGAACACACAGCAAGGAAACTCCTTGCATCATGCCAGGAGATAAAAATAAAATCCACATCAAGTACCAATTCTTTCAAACTGGATGAGATAACTTCTGTGAGCAGAGGAGAAACAGATTCTGGCGTTTACCAATAATTGTTCAGCATTTCTGTTAATGAAAGAATTTGATAATGAAATGTTTAAAAAACTGCAGATGCTGAAAGTCTGAAATATAAATAAAAATGCCTGAAACACTCAGGTCAGGCTTAGGAAAGAAAAACCCAACGCTTCAGACACAGGACCCTTCATCAGAACTGAGAAAACGAGGAAACAAATTAAAATTCAGTTACAGCGAAGGTGGGGGAGGAATGAGTAGAACTAAGGGTATAACTGAGGCAAGACCAAACAAAGTGACAGTTTAAGTTTAAGATTAGATTCAACTTTACTGTCATTGTGCTGAGTACAGATACAAAGCCAATGAAACGCAGTTAGCATCTGACCAGAAATGCAAAGAATAGTGTTATTTACAAGATAACTGCCAGTAAAAAGTGACAAATATAAAAGTACTGAGACAGTACAATATGGGTGCAATACTGCTTAGCACTGTGATGAGAGGTTCAGCACGGTCACAGCTTCAGGGAAGAAGCTCTTCCTGAGCCTGCTGGTGCGGGAGCGGAGGCTCCTGTAGTGCCTACCAGATGGGAGGAGAGTAAAAAGTCCATGGTTAGGGTGAGATGCATCCTTGATAGTGCTTTTTGCCCTGCCCAGGCAGCGTTTATGGTAGATGTTCTCAATGGTGGGCAAGTGGGTGCCAATAATCCGCTGGGCAGTTTTCACCACACGCTGGAGTGCTTTGCGGTCGGTCCGATATGGGACAATTGCCATACCACACTGAGATACAGTTGGTGAGTATGCTCTCCATGGTACAGCAGTAAAAGTCCATCAGTCTCCTGGGACAGAGGTGAGCTTTCTTGATGCTCCACAAGAAATAAAGGTGCTTTTTGATCAGGATGGAGGAGGTCAGGGACTGGAGGGACTCAGTGGGTCAGGACCAATGAGGGATATTGACAGTCAATGTTTCAGGTCGAGACCCTTCATCTGACCTGGAAAGAGGGGAGACAGCCAGTATAAAAGGGTGGGGAGAGGTTGGCAGAGCAAGAGCTGGCAGGGGATAGGTGGGACGGGAATGATGTCAGAAACTGGAAGGTGACTGGTGGAAGTGACAAAGGGCTGAAGTTGATGAAATCTGATGAGAGGAAGTGGGACATGGAATAGGGAGGGAGTTGGGGAGGGGACCAGTGGGTGATGGGCAAATAGAGAGGATAAAGAAGGGGAGAGTCATAAGGTGACTGGAGACCACTTGGATCAGGAGGAGAGAGAAACAAGAAAACTGGGGGAAAGCAACACAGTGGGGGTGGTTACCAGAAGTTTAAGAATTCGACACTCATGCTGCCAGGCTGGAGACTATTCAGACGGAATACAACACTTTGCTCCTCTGATTTTCATTTGACCATGTCCTAGCAACGGAGAAGGGTGTGGGCAGACATTTCAGTCTAGGATGTGAAGTGGAATTAAAATGGCTGGCCACCAGGAGATATTGGCTGGCACAGCGGATAGAATGAACACAATCTCCCTATTTTGATATGCAATACCTCTAGCAATAAATTAAACAATCCCTTAGTCTTTGAATTGCATGCTAACCTCTTGTGAATTATGCACTGGGACCCAGACCCCTCTACATCTCACAGCTCTGCAGTCTCTCATCACTTAAATACAATTTTTCCCCCAAAATGGAAAAATTCACATCTTCCCACATTATACCCCATTTACCAAAGCTTTGCCTGCTCACCTACCCATTTAACCCATACATAAAAGTGATATCTCAGCACCAATCCCTGTGACACATAATTCATTATATCTTGCTAGCCTAAATGAAATCCATTTATACCTACTTTCTTTCCCATTAGCCGACAGATTTTGTAAGCATATTGCCTCCTACGTGAGCTTTGATTTACCATAATAACCTTTGATGCAGCACCTTATATTTCTCACAGAACAAGCCATTCAGCCCATAAAGTCCATGCAGACTGTCAGAGAAATCGATTCACTGTTTCCTAATAACATGGTCTTTGATTATTCTGACTCCCCTGATTATTCTGACCCCCACCCACCTACATGAGATGTAATTTAGACCAGCAATTAACCTGCAGATCGGCATGTCTTTGGAATGTAGGAGGAAACTGCAGCACCCAGAGAAAACTCACACAGTCACTGATCAAATGGAGGTCAGGATCAAACCTGGGACCCTGGAGCTGTGAGATAACACCATCCTGCCACCAACTGCCTGGCACAAGGTCGCCCCAACCCTGCTCCTTAACTTCTGCACAGGAGTGGTAAATCAGGCTTTGTATCTATGTGGCAGTAGGGTTAGGAAGGAGGGCTTTGAAATTTGACTCTTACTAACCTAATGCAAAGGCACTTAGCTTCCAAACATTTTCTTGGGCAAGAACCACAATATATCTACCTAGAAAACTACACAAGTTATAAGAAAGTGTATGCACAGAATTTGTAGAATGTGGAAATACATCACTGGTGCAGAAGAGACGCATTCACCCCAAACTTAATCAGAATTGCACCCAAGCTGTAGTGTTCACAGTAACAAGAGGTGTCACACTAGAAAATAAATTCTTATTTTTGAGAAGGCTAGCATTTAGAAAGATATACTTACCTGCATTGTACATTTTACATTTAAACTTCCTTTACCCTATTTGCATCAAGTTTCATCACATCTCTCCAAAAGAAACACCCGAAGGTACTTTATTATCAACTGCACTTAAGTGCAGCCACCGTTGTAAAGATAAATTAGCAATTGTGTTGGATTCAATAGACACCAAGGAGGCAATGGCAACTTGCTCTGTTTAGGTGGTACTAGATGAGGAAGAAACATTGGTAAAAACACCTTTGACCTTTGAAGATTAAACAGTAACATTCTCAATAAAGGATTCAATCAAAAATGCTTCAGCACAAATTCAACTTTTATCTTGTTGTTTTCATTCATTTCTTAAAAAGAAAAAGATCTAGAAAGGAATAATGGGAATAAATAGGAAACTTAAGAAAAAAATATGAAGAGGGAAGGAACATGCAAAAAGACAGTTTAGGACCAATGTTGGGATTGTCCAGGAGATGGAGCAGAAGAGATGAAAGTGTGGACATTCCAGCACAGACAGACAGAGACAGAGACAGAGACAGAGACAGAGAGAGAGACAGAGAGAGAGACAGAGAGAGAGACAGAGACAGAGACAGAGACAGAGAGAGAGAGAGAGAGAGAGAGAGAGAGAGAGAGAGAGAGAGAGAGAGACAGCAAGACAAAACACCGTATGTAAACTGACTGAAATTGCTTTAAAATGTCTCCTGTCAACATGCACTCAAACTCCAGACTTTACACTTGTCATCTGTGCAAAACAATTTTCACAAAAAAGAAACAGTAACATGAAGCCTAAGAGTTACTCACTCAGCTAAAAGCAGAAAATGCTGGAAATACTCATGCCAGGCAGCACTGGGAGAGTGAATCTTAACATTTCATGTCCACAACACTTCCTCAGAAGTGGACAATTGAGCGAAGAAGATTAGTTTCCAGCAACAGAAAAAATGGGGGAGGGATGAGTGGAACCAAAGGAGTATCTCCGATGGAGCAAGACCAGATAGGTTAATGGGGAGGGAGGCATTAGAAGCACATTATGTTAAGCCTGTGAAACGTGTCCAGCAAACCAGACTATATTAATTTTGAAAAAAGGAAAAATTAACAAGTTGTTTCAAAACTTCAAACTTTAAAAATTTTGTATATAAATGATAGGGTAACTTGAATGCTCTATATTGATATGTTTTGGATGTTTTTGTAAATAAAATGTATTTTGAAATAAAATGCTGAAGGGAGCTGGGTGATTTGAGGTAGCTCTGGCCATCTCAGGGCATACCAGACAAGATGAAACTCAAGCAGACATGGAAGAGACATATCAGGGCAGACTGTGTATGAACCAGGAACAGAGATGGACAGAGCAAAGCAACTGCAAACCAGGGGCCTCAGGGTGAAGAAGGGAGAGTAGGGCATTTGAACGAGAATCAGGTAACGCAGGGCAAGGAGCATATCACATGAAATATGAACACCCTGAGAAAGCACAGCAATCAAGAGGAGCACAATGGTAGCGGACAGAAAGGAAGAATACAGAGAGAGCAGGATGATCGGAATGGATCTGACAAACTAGAGGCAGAAAGTAGACCGATGAGAGTGATGGTGCAGTGCTTCATGTAGAGTGCACCAGGTGCAGGGATGGACAGAGGAAAGGAGCCACTAGCCAAGGAAAAAGCAATAGTAATCTGCAGGGAGAGTAAGGTGAGTGGAAATGGACCACAAAATGCGACGGAGCTGGATGAAGCAGAAATGATACAGATAAATAGGATTAGTTTCGATAGGTACAAGGACGGCATGGGCCCATTTCAATTCTGTATGAAACTATACTTGGGCAAGACAAAATGGGTAAAGGCGGCAATTAGAAATGCAATTAGGAGCACATTACGCAGACAAATATAATGTTGTTTCCATGCAGCACCATTCCAAATTTTTGTGATTATGATAATAATTCAGTTAGATTTTTCCTCCTCTTACTCCTTCTTTATTCTGTGTTCTACTCACAACACCCTCAACTTCTTGGCTGCTGGAAACTAATTTGTTTTCCACTCTTTCCAGTTTTAGTAAAGGGTCCCAAATTTGAAACATTTAATCCATTCCTCTCTCTACAGATGCTGCCTGACCTGCTGAGTATTTCCAGCAATTTGTTTCTATTTCAGATTTCCACCATCTACAGTTTTTTTTTTTTGAGCTTCATTTAATCACCGAGCAGTAGCCTTCAAATGACAAGATAACTTAACAAATGGATACAAACAGTTGGAAATGACTGACTCTTTTAAAGCTGGTTCCATACTAAACAAAGGATATTTAAATATATGAAATGTCTGAGAATTCACCTTTTCCTTCTGGTCATTCCTCATTCACTGCCATTTTATTAGACCATAAGACATTGGAGCAAAATTAAGCCATTCAGCCCATCGAGTCTGCTCTGCAATTTGATCATGGCTGATCCACTTCCCTCTCAACTCCATTCTCCTGCCTTCTCCTAGTAACCTTACATGCCCTGGCATTAACATAACACTCATGCTCGCCCAGCTCGTGTTCGTCGAAAACAGCCTCTGGCCCCACCAAACTGAGAAATCACGTTTGTGTGGATGCTGTGTAATGTACCGCCCAGTTACAAACCCACAACGCAAAATATCAGACAGTACATCATATGCAATTAAATGATTGAACTTTATGAATCTTAATCTGAATATAGGGTTAGTAATGAAAATTAAAAAAGGTCCATTTCAAGGAAAAGTCAAAAGTGCACGTTGGAGCTCACAACTTCGCCATTCTTCCACTATCGATCTCCTCCGAGCGTCACCGACCTTCGGACCCTCAGATTCCAGTCCACTCCATCCGGTGGTCTACCAGCTCTCTCCACACGCGTCCTCCCTCTTCATCTCTCCTCGACAAAAGACCACGAAAAACCTCCTTCCAGATTCACAAGACAGAGCAACAATCTCCTGATTGGCTAGCATGCATAACCACAGTCCTGTTATTTCCAGCCATAACCCAAACATTGCTGCTACAGAGAAACCATTGACCTCAGCAGTTAACTTTACAGAGAAGCCATTTCATTAGCCTTAGCAGTGAAACATTACAGAGAAGCTATTACATTAGCAGTGAATCCTTACAGCGTGTTACATTAAGAATCGATCAACCTCCGCCTTAAATACACTCAATGACCTTATTCAGAGATTAGTACTCACCACAATACAGCGGTTGGCTCCCCCAGGCAGACAGCTTCGAACTAGGCGGGTGAGGAACGTTGCTGCAGATGGGCTGTTGTGACGACTGACTCGAGAGGGCAGGGCAGCGACAGTGGCATATGTCAGGTACAGGGGGCAGTTATCTGTAGGGTTGGGGTTGAGGTTGCTCAGTGCTGTCTTCCAGACCTGTAAAAAGAAAGCAAGTTACATTTACGAACATCTTTTACTACTGAGGACAAGCCCAGTGTTTCCTGGTCAGTACAATACAGTAGATTCTGGGATACATCGGGGCCAGTACATCTTAGCCTAATTAGGTGGCTGCCTCAATTAGCTGAAGTTTCAAGGAAATAGTTTAAAAGGTGTTAAAAAGACAAACTACTGTTTAACTGAGTAACAAATTATGTACTTAAATGAAATAAGAATTAATTAGAACACCACCAATGCCATAAAACTGTGTATTAACTCCTGATAGTTATCAGCAGAGGAATTCGTCCAGTGTACACTGCCATTAATGGGTGCACAGGGAGGGCTAGCACCTCTGGTGAAGGGGCTTGTGCTGTCCATTCTGGGGCAGCTCACCCACCTTTGGCCCCCACCATTCACTCAGATCTCACCTGTGGCTCCAAGTAGCTGTTTGCATGAGTCAGCAGCCACACCCCAGTACACATCTTGGACAGGTGGGTTAAACCAGGTGAGTGTAGCTGACGGGCCTCATACCCAGAAACATGGTCTGCACTTGAAGGAAATGTAATCTCAAAATAATATTAATGTGACCAAATGGTCTGCCTGCAGAACAGACTCCTTAGGAGATGTTAGATGCAGTTTGTATTGATTTTTTTCAATGCAGAGTAGATGGATTTCTAAGGTAAGTCTGGTAAAATGTAGCATGTTTGGTAGATGTCTACATAACTGACTCACAAAATATGACACTGGTTTTTCCTCACCTTGAATCATACTGAATGCATTGTAGACCCATCAAAGGAAAGCAATTGTTAATGATATGTCAAAATTTGAAGAAAATTTCTCAAACTACATATACGTCACCATACACTACGGAGATTGGTTTTCCGAAAGACATTCACAGCAAATACAAAAAACAGAATCAATGAAAACCATCACACAAGATGGACACACAACCAATATGCAAAAGATAACAAATTGTGCAAATACAAAAAGAAAAATGTAATAATAAATAAGTCATAAATAATATTGACAGCATGAGTTGTAGAGTTCTTGAAAGTGAATCAATCGCTTATAAAATCAGCTGGCACCTAAGCGTTAGGGTGAGTGAAGGTAGCAGGTTCAGGAGCCTGATAGGTGGGGTAATAACTGTTCCTAAACATGGCAGTGTGGGACCCAAGGCTCCTGTACGCCCTTCCTGATGGCTTCAGCGAAAAGAGAGCATGACCTGGATAGTGGGGGCCCTCGAAGATGGATACTGCTTTTCTGTGACAGCACTCTTTGTAGATGTGCTCAATGGTGGGGAGGGTTTACCTGTGATGACTGGGCTGTGTCCTCGACCTTTGGTAGGATTTTCCATTCAAGGACATTGGTGTTTCCATACCAGGCTGTGATGCAACCAGTCACTGTACTCTTCGCAGTGCATCTACAGACGTTTGTCAAACTTTCAGACTACATGCTGAATCTTTGCAAACTTTTAAGTAGAGGCACTGGGTGCTCTCTTTATAATGGCATTTGCGTGTCTGATAGAGGACAGATCTGATGAAATGATAACACTGAGGAATTTAAAGTTAATGACCCTATCCAACTCTGATTCCCCAGTAAGGACTGGTCATGGACCTCTGGTTTTCTCCTTCTGAAGTCAATAATCTGCTCCTGAGTCTTGCTGATATTGAGTGAGAAGTTGTTGTGGCACCACTTAGGCAGATTTTCAATCTCCTTCCTATATGCTGATTTGTCACTTCCTTTGATTTCAGCCAACAAGCAGCTTAAATATGGTAAACACAAAATAATCAGCAGATGCTGGGATCAAAGCAACACTCACAACACGCTGGAGGAACTCAGCAGGTCGGGCAGCATCCGTGGAAACGGTGAGTCGACGTTTCGGGCCGGAACCCTTCGTCAGGACTGAAGACAGAAGGTGGGGGAGGGTTGGAAGAAGGCTGTTAGATTCAGTTGAAAAACCAGTAATTTGAAAGACAAAGGGGTGGGGGAGGGGGAGCAGGGACGTCATAGGCAGAAAAACAATGGGTAGTAGTAGGAGGAGGCGAAACCATGAGGGAAGTGATAGGCAGCTGGGGGAGGGGGCAGAGTGAAATAGGGATAGAGGAAGGGAGGGGGAGGGAATTACCAGAAGTTGGAGAATTCTATGTTCATACCAAGGGGCTGGAGACTACCTAGACGGTATATGAAGTGTTGCTACTCCAACCTGAGTTTAGCCTCATCATGGCAGTAGAGGAGGCCATGTATGGACATATCTGAATGGGAATGGGAAACAGAGTTGAGGTGGGTGGCTACCGGGAGATCCTATCTGTTGTGGCGGACGGAGTGGAGGTGCTCGACGAAGCGGTCCCCCAATCTGCGTCGGGTTTCACCGATGTAGAGGAGGCCGCACCGGGAGCACCGGATGCAATAGATGACCCCAAAAGAGTCACAAGTGAAGTGTTGCCTCACCTGGAAGGACTGTTTGGGGCCCTGAATGGTGGCAAGAGAGGAGGTGTAGGGGCAGCTGTAGCACTTACGCTTACAGGGATAAGTGCCGGGTGGGAGATCTCCAGCCCCTTGGTATGAACATAGAATTCTCCAACTTCCGGTAATTCCCTCCCCCTCCCTTCCCCTATCCCTATCTCACTCTGCCCCCTCCCCCAGCTGCCTATCACCTCCGTCATGGTTCCGCCTCCTTCTTCTACTACCCATTGTTTTCCTGCCAATGACGTCCCTGCTTCCCCTCCCCCACCCATTTGTGTTTCAAATTACTGTTTTTTCAACTGAACCTACCAGCCTTCTTCCAACCCTCCCCCCCTTCTTTCTTCAGTCCTAACGAAGGGTTCCGGCCCGAAACGTCGACTCATCATTTCCACGGATGCTGCCCGCCCTGCTGAGTTCCTCCAGCGTGTTGTGAGTGTAGCTTAAATATGGTATTGGAGCTGTACTTAACCTCGGTCATAAGTATAAAGCCAGTAGAGCAGGTAAAGCAAGTAAGCAGCCAGCCTTGTGGTGGTATGTTGACAATCCGAACTGACTGAGGTCTGCAAGTGAGAAAATTGAAGATCCAGTTGCACAAGGAGGCATTGAGGTCTAGGAATTGGAGCTCATTGATTAGTTTTAATGGCATAACAGTGTTGGATGCAGAGCTGTAGTCAATAAAGAACATCCAGATGCATGTCCTTTCACTGTCTGGGTGTTCCAGGACTGAGTGAGGAACCAGTGATACGGCATCAGCTGTCGACCTGTTGTGATGATAGGCAAACTGGAGTAGATCCGAATTACTCCAGTAGAAGTTAATATGCTTTATCACCAACCTCAGAGCAGTTCCTCTCAGTGGATGTTAATGCTACTGGATGATAGTCACTGAGACAGGTTACCAAGTTCTTTATGGGCACCAGTATGACTGAAGCAGGTGGGTACCATAGACTGCTGAAGCCAGAGGTTAAAGATATCAGTAAACACACCAGCCAGTTCGTTAGCATAGGTCTTCAGTATTCAGCAGGTACACTGTCTGCACCAAATGCTTTCCATGGGTTCAACTTGCTGAAGGATGCGCTGATGTAGGTATCAGGGACTGAAAACACAGGGCTGTCAGGGGCTGTGGGAGTTTGTGAAGGTGTCTCCATGCTCTGTCGATCAAAGCAAGCATAAAAGGCAGTGAGCTCATCTGGGGAGTGATAACTTGTTGTCACATGTCATTTGGTTTACTTTGTAGCAGCTGATAGCATTCTAACCTGGCCACAGTTGTCGAGCATCCTTCTGTGATTCAAGTTCAGTAAGAGTTGACACTTAACATATGAGATGGCTTTTCAGTGGTCGTATCTGGACCTCTTGTACATATTTTCCTTGGTTGCCAGACCTGAACACCATCAATCTGCCCCCTCATCAGAGTGCAGATCTTTTGGTTCACTCAGAGCTTTGAGTTGGGGGACACTGAATGTTTTTGTGGGGACATACTTGTATACGTTAGAAAGCCTGTTACAACCGTGGAGTATTTATTTAGATCCTCTGATGAGTCCTTGAACATGGCCCAGTCCACTGACTCCAACAATACTGTAGCTGCTCACCTGCCTCCTGCAACTACCTCTTTGGTGCCCTTACCTCTGGCGCCTTGCTCTTTAACCTCTAGCTGTATGCTGGATGGACGAGGACAGCCAAATGACCAGATTTGCATCATAGTATGAGTGCTAGACAAGCCTTGTCTTTCATCATCAAGAAACTCCTGCAAAAGTGCTGACAATAAGTGTAACACTGGTTGAGTCAATTGAACTTTGCCATTTTGAACATCATAAAATTATAATGACTGGTTGATAAAAGAAGATCAAGCTCAGTGCAATCTTTCAGCCTCCCTCTCTTTATGATAGTGTACACATTAACAATGACTACTAATATTTAATCAAAAGAGTGGGCTTAAAATGATAATGAAGCAACCAGGAGCAGGGAGCCATGTCAAGGAGAATCGCTTTTTATCCCTTTGCATTCTGTAGGGAATGAGGAACAGGAACGAGAAACTTTGCAAGCAGGGTTGCCACTTCACTTGCATAATCATTACTGGAAGATACAACTAATCCACCATTTCAGCAGCATTCCTTTTAGGATCCTAGAATGCAAATCATCCAGGAACTTAACAAGCACAAGCCCTGTTAATGGTCTTTTTCCTCTTGTGTTAATGTTTAATTCCTGCGTGACATTATTCAATAATAATATGATCACAGTATCTTCCATAGTACAGACTCCTGTGCCTCCTCCTAGTGCTCCATAAGTATCTCCCTCACAGAGACGTTCTTGCCCATGTTTATTCCACACCAAATACAAATTAACTCACCGTTCATGTTTGGGAAACAGTTAAAATGATCAGATTAGAGAGAAAAAATATATTGTGCCGATAGGAACGTAGAACTTTGCCACTCAGAAGGCTTCATAGACATATAAATTATACTAAAAGGAGGCTGCTCCTATAGCTCTCTTCATCAGGGAATTCCAAAGGTACTAAACTCCAAAGAAATTCTTTTGCATCTCAGCATTTGTCCTTAAAATCTTTTACATTTCAAGATCATTTTTCATATTTTTTTTAAACTACCATGAGTCATGTTCCAATTCATTAAAACCTTTTCTTGTAGGATAATCACTCAAAACCTGCTATCAAAGCTTCACTGAACAACCACCAATGGAATATTTTTGCTTAAACAAGGGGTCCAAAATTGTTTGCTGTAACTCTGAATGTCATCACACCAGTGCAGTAAGCCTTCTGTGTTTCTGTTCTCCAATCCCCAGGAACAACACTCCATTAGTTAGCAGCTGCTTGTGTTCTGGATTTGTGTTCCATGTTTAAGGATGCCCAACCAACGTAGTGCTGTAGCTTTCTTCCATTTAATATTCTTCTTTCCAAAACAACAACGTCACTTTTTCATAAGTTGCACTCCATTTTCCAGATTTCTGGTCACTCGTTTACCCTAGTAAATTACTCTGGGTGCTGCGTGTACCCTCCTCACAGCTCACTTTCCCATTTTTTTTTGCACCATCTACAAACTTGGCCACCTTCCTTCAGTTCATTATCAATTGCAAGCAGTTCTGGTCTCAGTACTGATTCCTCTGGTACCCCCACTGGTTGTTTCTGCCAGCCGACTTACTACAAATTCATTACAGCTTGCTGCTTTCCACATATAGGCCTCTGCTCAACCCATTTCAATATATTGCCTCCAACACCATTGGCTCTGAATTTGTAAGGTCTCTTTCTGATACACCTCATCAATCATCTTGAAGTCCAAATACATTTACTGGTTCTGCTCTATCTCCTCATTCAAGATTGCCTCAGAAAACTAACAAGTTTGTCAGGGCAAATTTTTGCTTGCTTAGGTTATGATTTACTAAATGCGTTGTTAGTGCTTCCTTAATAATAAATACTGCCTGGATCAAAGAGTATATATTATGAAGGAAGGTTGAGTGAGCTAGGGCTTCTCTTTTTGGAGCATGAGAGGCAACTTGATGGAGGTATATGAGAGGCAAAGATAGAGTGAAGAGTCCACACTTTATTCACAGGCAGCAATGGCCAAGACCAGACAACATCCATTTAAGGTGAGTGGAGGAAAGACTTTTTTTTAAAAAAAAACACACATAGAATGGTGGGTGCCTAGAACACACTGCCAGGGGTGGTGATACAGGACCATACAAAAGAGACATTTTAAAGACTCTTAAATAGGCACAGTAATGTAAGAAAAATGGAAGGTTATGGTCTGTATAAGAGTTAGATTGATCATGGTGTAGTTTATATTGGTCAGCACAGCATCATGTACCCTGTAGGTTATGCTAATCTTCCTTTAGTTAGCTACTTTCAGAATAGGGGCATCACATTGGCTCATTTCAATCCTCTGACACTTCATGGATTTTTGGAAGATTACAATTAATCTGGTAACTCAGCAACACTCCTTTTAGGATCCGAGAATGCAAACCATTTGGGGGACGAATCAGGCACTGGTCTCATTAATGCGACTCTTTGGGTAGTGTTGGTATTTAATTCCTCCTGTTATTATTCAGGTTGATTGTAGCATTTTACACACTAAAGACTGATGGAAAATTTAATTTCTTTGACATTTCATTTAATTTCTTTGACATTTCTTCATTCCCCTTCAATATTTTCCTTACAAGAGGGGAGACAAAGGGATCAGGAGAGAAGTAAAAAAAAAGGAAAGCAAAGAGGAATGATGAAATTAAATTATTAAAATATGGTAAAGGAGTGAGATATTTTACAAACATGAGAATTAAAAAGGATGAGGAATGACCACTAAGGGACAAATGGGGGAAAAAACAGGTTTAACGGGGAATGCCAAAGACAGTCAATCATTATTTTCCTATTGGGGAGGTAGAAAAGGTAAACATGACATTGGATGATAGCCAACATAATGGCTACATTCACATCAGGTAAATTATAAACCAGTCTGTGCAAAGAAAGACAATGGGATCCCTATTAAAGAGTATTTAAAAAAATCTAAAGTCCAAAACTGTAATAATGAGAACAGTATGAATTAAGATATGGAAAGTCTTGCTTGAGGAACCACATTGAATTTTTATTTCAGGGATAAGATTTTTAAAAGATAGACAACTTTAATTCAGCAAATGTAATTATCTATATTTTCAAAAGATCTTTGATAAGGTATCTTATGATAGACTAACAAATGCCATAGAATGCAGAGTAAGGGTACAAGTACCAAAACAGATTGCTGGCTGGCGTCAAGGAAGAGAGCAACATATGGAAGTAAATTGTAGCTATTTGTAGTGAAAAATAGGTTCTTTCACTCAGTTAGTGGACAAATATGATTTATCTAATGCACACTTTTTTAGATATTTACAAATTAGGAATATTTTACGTAGTTTACTTCCAAATTTTCCCTCTGCTTGTCCACCCAATATGATAGATACTCTTTTTCAGGTTAAACCATTTCAAAAAAGACTGATAGCTATAATGTATAAATGGTTATTGAATTTGCAAAAGGTATCTAACGATAAAATTAAAGGTGCATGGGAATTGGAATTTTGAGAGTCAATTTTGAGAGTCACTTTCAGATAATCAATGGGATAAAATTTTTCATTTGATAAATACCTCATCCATTTGTGTCAAAAGATAAATTAACCCATAGTTTTCCTAATATTAATCCTATTTGCGACAGATGTAATATTGAGGTGGCTACTTTAACTCATATGTTTTGGTCTTGTATTACGATAGATAATTTTTGGAAAGATGTCTTTAAAACTTTATCAAAAGTTTTGAATTTGGACCTACAACTGAATTTATCTACAGCAATTTTTGGGATCATTCCACCGGAAGCAGGATATGTTCCTATTTCCGCTCAACGGATGATAGTATTTACAACTTTATTGGCTAGGAGAACCATTTTGCTTAAGTGGAAGGACTCTAATCCACCTGTTTTTTATTGGCTTTCCTCCATTATGTCCTGTCTAAGTTTAGAGAAAATAAGTCGGCCATTTGATACATCCATTAAATTTGAAGAAACTTGGCAACCTTTTATTCAATATTTTCATATGGTTTGATTTATTGCTCTCCCAGTTACTCTCTCAAAACTTTGGATTTGATCAGAAAGTTTTTCTTTTTTCTTACTCTATTCTCAATATGGACTGCCCAATCCCCTTTTTTTTTCCTTTTTTTATTATTTTTTTGCTTTTGTTTATAGAGAATAATGGGTTTTTTCCTATATATAAAATTATAAAAGTTTTTTTATCGTTTTTCTCTTTATGAAATAAGAGGAGCATTTATACTATGTATATAATTAATGATTAATACTATGTATGATCTTGATAATGTTTATTTTACCTTTATATGTATTGTTATCGATATAGATATCTGAGATAATCCTCCTCTTGTCTGTATATGTACTTTTTAAAAAATCAATAAAAAGATTGATAAAGAAAGAAAGAAAAATAGGAATCAATTTTGCACAAGTATTTGCAACTTACAAAAATGATATGAAATTAATTTGAAAATAACATTGGGAGGATAATCAATGCTGATGATTGGAAATATCGACAAAGGCCATTACTTGCAGAATGGATAAATAATACAAAATAGTACATTTTGAAAGGAAGAACAGGGAGATTGCTTATTACCTGGAAGGCGTGAGCCTCCGTAGAGTAAAGGGACAAACATATAATCATTAACATTTGAACCACAAGTCAACAATGCTTATAAAATAAAGAAACCAAGCACTTGTACTTGTTTCAAAAAAGGAGAATTAAAAAGTGATGAAGTTATGCAAACTTGCATTGAACTCAGATCTAAACCTGTTGACCTATACTTGGTGCAAAATGTGCAGTTCCAAATGCCACATTACAAGCAGGAATATCGAAACAATGGAGATTATGCCAAATAATGTAAGGATATGCAAGCAGAAAGACCTACCCTTTAACATTATAAAAGGGTTTTGATAATGGAGGAGAAGGAGAGAATACTTTCACTCAGGAAAAGCATAACCAGAACACACGATAAATTCAGAAGAAACCCAGCAAAGTGTGGTATGACTGTGGGACAGGGACTGTTTGAAGCAAAGAACAGAAATGCACTTTGGGGTAAGCGGCACTGGCCTACAAGGGAGAAGTAACAACGTTTATAGATGCGGAAAGGCAGGAGACAAGTCTTCTGGGAGCAACTCGAGGTTTGGCGATGACTAGGGCATTAGGTAATGAATAAACTGACTGGATTGGGCTGAATGGCTTGTTTCAGAGCCGCGTAAACTGTGCAACAGTTATGAAATACTCTCCCGTGCAATGGTTGTCATTGGCAGTCGTATTAATAATCTTTGCAACTAGAAAAAATTGCATCCCGTGCAGGACAGGGGTCGAAGGTCCTGCCGCTGCGGGGGGGAGTTTTGGAGTTGGAATCCCCGACGGAGGACGGGGATCTCGGGTCCCCGATACCTAGGGGAAGGGGAGAGAGCTCGGGTACCCGATGCCCGGGGAAGATCAGTGTCACCTCATGCCCTGACCTCGGGGCCAAGTCCAGCTATCCATACGCCCTTGCCCGCAACCTCTCACCTCCTCCGTCACCTGAGGCGACAGCTTGCCGCTAATTTCATCCCACCGCAGCTTCTGCAGGTTGGGCAGCTGTCCGACGATAAGCAGCGGCCGGCTGGGAGGCTCCGAATCCCCACTACCGGCGCTGAAGCACAGTTCCACGCCAGCCATCTTGGCCCGCCTCAGCTGAGTTCAGCTCTCGCGAGACTCCGCCCCCATGGCCCGGTCTAGGCTCCACCCACACGCCTGCGGCTCTAAAGACACGCCCCCCTATCGGCGCATCAGATTGGTCCGGCCCCAGAGGCTTCGCCCATTGGCCCGTACTAAGCCGCCCACTGACTACAAGCCGTGCCCACGACGGGCCATTGTCCCCGTGCCTCCTGCTGCGGGAAATGTGGGGCGGTAGTATTAAAGTGGGCGATTATCAGCCCCAGAGGTCAGTGGGCGTTTCTAAAGTCCAATAAAGATATAGGGGGGTGGCAATTGAGGAATTACAGGCTTAATTTAAGAAATGAATTGCTTACTATAAGCATTTGAGCCTCAGTGCCTCAGAATTGATTACAGTGATAACGTATTCGCCTCTTGCTAACCCACCGTTCTCTTAGAATGCTCGAAGCGCATTACAACTGTGGGAAAGCAAAGTGACACTTCTGTATTTGGCATATCATGAGAAACCTGACCTGAAGAAATGCCCTGCATTATTACCATTCACTACTGTAATACAGTGTTACGGGAAAAACTACTTCACCTGGATGCACCCAAGGTCAAAGCATCTCCATTTGCTTGACTACGTTGTGACTCGCAGAGCAGATATGCCGGCGGTTCTATCGACAAAAGCAATGCGTGGAGCAGAGTGCTCATCTGATCATTACATGGTACGATCACAACTCACACGTATTCCCATTCTGATATGTCTAGCCACAGCCTCCTCCACTGTAAAGATGAAGCCACACACAGGTTGGAGGAACAACACCTTATATTCTGTCTGGGTGGCCTCCAACCTGATGGCATGAACATTGACTTCTCTAACTTCCGCTAATGCCCCACCTCCCCCTCCTACCCCATCCATTATTTATTTATATACACACATTCTTTCTCTATCTCTCCCTCTGACTATACCCCTTGCCCATCCTCTGGGTTTCCCCCCTCCCCCTTTTCCTTCTCCCTGGGCCTCCTGTCCCATGATCCTCTCATATCCCTTTTGCCAATTACCTGTCCAGCTCTTGGCTCCATCCCTCCCCCTCCTGTCTTCTCCTATCATTTTGGATCTCCCCCTCCCCCTTTCAAATCTCTTACTAGCTCTTCCTTCAGTTAGTCCTGACAAAGGGTCTCAGCCCGAAACGTCGACTGGAGATGCTGCCTGGCCTGCTGCGTTCACCAGCAACTTTGATGTGTGTTGCTTAGACTTAAACTGTTGCTGCCAAGGCGAAAAACACCCAGTGAAACACCCAAGAAAATGGATATCAACAAGTTACTTTAGAGGGACATTAGAGGAGACTTAGCATTGACATTATCTCTCCAAGAAGACAAAGACCCTCTCACTGACACAACCAATATTGAAGAATGCTGGAAGCAGCTCAAGAAAACCATCCATTCAACCGCAAGTGCGGTGCTTGGTCACCCAACGAGAAAAACTCCTGACTGGTTTCAAGACCAAAATGATTCAATTCAAGAACTGTTGGAGATGAAATAAAGGCTTTATATGTGTCATTTGAAAGAGAACTCTGAAAGAAGCAAAGCAGCATTTAAGGCCCTGAAAGCCAAAGTTCAACGGGAGATCAGGGCTATGAAGAACAACTGGTGGAATAAGAAAGCAGGAGAACTGCAAGCAATGTCAGACAGGAATGCCTACCATGGGCTCTTCTCAGGACTGAAAGCTATCTATGGTCCAAGAAGCAATACAGTGGCCCCAGTAAAAACTGTAGATGGGAGCAAGCTATACACTGACAGGAAAGACATCATTGAGTGATGGAGGGAACACTTCTGTAACCTTCTAAACCAACAAGGTGCGGCTGACCGCAATGCATGTGAAAGGCTCACAACTAGACCGGTAAGACGAGCTATGTGGACTCATCACTATGACAGAACTTAAGACTTTAAAAGACACCAGAAGTGGTAAAGCACCCGGGCAAAATGGCATTCCATCAGATGTACTGAAGCAAGGTGGTCCTGCTCTGAAGACTGAACTGTTGAACTTATATAATGCTCGTTGGCAGAGTCAATGTCTCCCTCAGGACTTCAAAGATGCGCTAATAGTCACCATCTACAGGAAGAAAGGTGACCATAGTGTTTGTGGAAACCACCGAGGAATCTCCCTTCTGTCCACAGCTGGCAAGATTATGGTGAAGATACTGCTCAATTGGCTCAAGATCATCTCAGAAGATGTGCTTCCTGAAAGCCAATGTGGCTTTAGGGCTGGAAGAGCAACTACTAATGATTTTTACTTTGAGGCAACTCCAGAAGGCAGTAGAACAGCAGCAGCCATTGTACATTGTCTTTGTTGATTTCTCACAAGCATTTGATACAGTGGACAGAGAAACATGCTGGGAAGTGCTCAAAACTTATGGCTGTTCAGATAGGCTGGTTACAATGATCAAGTTGTTTCATGAGAACATGTCTGGCAAAGTATCTATTGGAGGAGACATCAGTGAAGCTTTCACCATCAACCACAGGGTAAAACAGGGATGCGTTCTTGCTCCAACTTTGTTCACACTATACCTTGCTGCAGTTTTGGAAATAATGGACCATAATTTGGACAAAGGTGTGTACATCAGGACTCGCTCAGATGGAAAATTGTTCAACCTGTCAAGACTCAAAGCCTCAACCAAATCAAGAGAGCTTCTGTATGCAGACCACTCAGCCCTGGTTGCTACTGATGTCAATGTGATTCAAGAAATTGTAGACCGCTTCTCGTTTGCTGCCACTCTTTTTGGCCTAAGAATCAATGTCTCCAACACCGAACTTCTGTACCTGCCTCGCCCTCTGTGTAGTCCCAGTGAGACCCAACCACCAGTCATATCGGTCAATGGGGTAGCACTGAAATGTTCTGACTCTTTCACATACTTAGGAAGCGCTGTGACCAACACCAACTCATCAGATCTGGAAGTTGAGAGGAGAATTCAATCAGCTACAGGAGTCTTTGGTGCTTTGCAGAAGTGACTTTGGTCTCGTCACGACATTAAAATGGCAACCAAGGTCAAAGTGTACAACACAGCTGTTTTACCATCTCTGCTTTATTCAACTGAAATGATGACATTGTATTGGAAACACATCAAGAAATTGACCAAGACACAACATAGGCATTTACGCCAAATATTACACATCAGGTGGCAAGAGAGGGTACCAGATGTGGAGGTGCACAAACGTGCTGGGACAGTCAGCGTAGAATCGCTTATTACAGCTTCTCAGCTGCGTTGGACTGGTCATGTCACACAAATGAGCGATGATCGTTTACCCAAAGCTGGCGAGCTACATGAAGGAAAGAGGAAGCATGGTGGTCAGAAGCTGCACTACAAAGATGTGCTCAAGCACCATATGAAGAACACTGACATGAATGTCAACACCTGGGAGAAAGATGCTTTGAACAGAGGAAGTTGGCACTGCTTTGTCAAGAAGTCAATCCCAGCTATCAAGGAGAAAAGGCAGAAGAAATATGAAGCAGGTCATGAACGCAGACATTCGGTGCTAGACCAGTCAAATCACAAATGCAACCCAATGTGGGAGACAGTGCCGATCCAATGCTGCTCTTGTGGCCCATAAACGTGCCTGCAGAGACTAAACTCTCAGCACAGTCAACATCAAAATCAATGGACAGCCGAAGGAGAAGACAGTGTTAGCTAGTACAATTACCATACTCTAGTCACATAGTGACACAATTCCTCTGCGTTAATGTGTGGCGTTTAATGGAGAAAAGTTCAGAATCTGCCCTTTCAAATGGTCTAGACCGCATTTCCATAGCCCAACCGAGATATCGCCAAACCACTTCAGGCCGCTTCAGGTTTTACCTGGCATCGTAACTTTCCCAAGCAAAAGAAAATCTGCAGATGCTGGAAATCCAAGCAATACACACAAAGTGCTGGAGGAACTCAGAAGGCCAGCCAACATCTATGGAAAAAAGAGTACCGTTGACATTTCGGAACAAAACCCTTCATCAGGGTTCAACTTTCCCCTTTATTAATCGCAGCACTTGAGGTTGGACTTAAATAGCAGGCTATTGCCTGTGGTTGTTAATCCATAACAAAATGAATGAAAACAAAGTGTAGACAGTATAGTGCAGAGTATCTAAAATAAGATTTATATTTGCATTTATACCAAGACCAAGCACCAACAGCAGACAATGTCTGTTGTGTGAATTTTTATTTGAAATGAGGCAATTTTAACCATCCAGGCTCCTTGAACATTTGAAGAGAATGATGACATCCTAACTTTCACCATTAATGATCGCAGTGCTTGAGATTGGACTTCAAACAATGGGCGCAAATAGCGGCAGCAGACCAAACAAAAATAAGTGTAGACAAGACAGTTTGGAGTATCTGAAATATGGATTTATACCAGCAGCCAATGTGCCTGTTGTGTGGAAAAGTTTTTTCAAGTGAGGCAATGAAACCTTCCAGGCTCCTTGAACATTTGAAGAGAAAACACTCTGACAAAGCAAACAAGAACTTTGCTTAGTTTCAGTCACTTTGTGAAAACTTTCAGAAATGGAAAACACCTCAAAACATGTTTGGCAGCACTTCACAACAAAACAGTGATGGTGTGTGTGCTTCATACATTTCATTGCTCATTGCTAATTTGAAGAACTGATTCTGCCAACAGGAAAAGAGGTTCTGAATACAGTTTTGCATAACTTGCCAGACCAAATAATTAAAGTGATTCCACTCATCAACAAGTCTATTGAAAGAAAAATAGATGAAATGTCTAAGAATATGGAAAACACATTGTGCAACATACTTAGGACAAAAGAATTTGCTCTGCAGTTGGATGAGTCAACTTTGCCAGGCAACAAATCTCTGCTTATAGGTTACATCTGCTTCATGAAAGTTGAAAGCATGGTTCAAGAGCTGTTATTTATGAGGGGACTAGAAAGAGATACGAAGGGAGAGTCAATATTTCAGGTTGTTGAACAAATTTTCAAAGGGAAGGACATTCTGCTCACCAACATTCTTGCTTGTGAAACAGATGGGGCATCATTAATGCAGAAAGAAACCACCATGGGGTCACTACTTTCTTGAAAAAAACTGTACCTAACATATTTATCACTCACTGTGTAATTCACAGACACCAACTTGTCAAAAACCTGTGTTCAGCTGCAGAAATCCTTAAATACTGTTAACTCAGCAGTAAATAAAATCAAGTGCCATGCTCTCAATTCTCAACTGTTTCACAAGATTTGTATTGAGAATGATGGACAGTTTGAACGCTTGCTGTTGCAAACAGAAGTCAGGTGGGTCTCAAAAGGAAACCCTGAGACACTTCTACACACTTTTTGAAACTGTGATAAAATTCTTTGAAGACTCAAATCAAGAATATTAGGCATGACATTGTTTATTTGTTAGAATGATTCACAAAGTTTAATTAAATCAATCTTCGGTTGTAAGGAAATGATGTGAATCTTATCAAAATCAGTTGTCTCCACATTTCTGTCCAAGTTAACCCTATTTAAGTGCAACATTGGCCATAGCAATCCTTTCCAGTTTCCAAGCCTCTATAAGGTGGAAGAGAAAGAAAAAAAATATCAGATGATGATATTTAAGTATACTGTGCCCAGCTAAGAAATTTCAGGATCTTCTCTCGATCCAAATTCCAAATAGAGTAGCATATCCATTCCTGAACACTTGTAATGAGGAATTAACAGGAAGGATATCTCACTACAAAATGACTTTGAACTGAAGTTCTGGTTGCAGAAAGAAATCACTGAACGCTGTCCTGCAATGTGGAATAAAAAATTGTCAAAATGTTCTCTATTGCCTTTCCAACATCATATTTAGTGGAGTGCAGTTGCCCAATGTCTTTCAAAGCAACAAAAGATTGCAAATTACTGAACAGGACATCTGAGACTCCTTCTGAGTGACTTTCAGCCTCATGTTGAGAAGTTATCATTGCACCAAGCCCATCCATCTCATTGAAAGGTGAAAAAGCAATGAAGTAGTGAATAGTTGAACTAATAGTGTACACTCCAAAATTGATGAAAATTGTTTTAACTGTAATTAAATAATTTTATTGTAGATTTATATAGATCTGAAAATTTTTTGCAATTATTTATCACTGCTTTGAAATTTCAGTTTCTATTTTCTTTCCCTGTGTAGCATCAATTAAAATTCTTTAGTTATTTTTTAATGGCCAAAAAGGTGTTGGGGATGTTGCCTGGGTGCCAAGGGGATGGTAACCCCAAAAAAAAGTTTAGAAACCACTGATCTGGAGTAACCTCCAATATTTTCTGAATTCACAGTGGGTCAGGCAACATCTTTGGAGAAAAATGAACAGCCCAAGTTTTCAAGCTGAAACTCTTCACCTGGACTCATCCAGTGCTTGAAGACATTGGAAAAATGAAGGATGGTGGAGGGGCATTAAACTGAACAAGGAGTATGTGGAATAACAGTGCCAAAAGGACGACACAGATACAGAATGAGAAAGATTTATGAACTTTTATGGAAACACAAAGGGTACATGCAAAGGAGGAAGAGGAGAAGCCAAGCCAATGGGAGTGATTTTCTTTCTAAAACTTGAGAAGGGCCAGGCAAATGGAATTCTTTCTAATTGGTTGCAGAATGGAGTGGTCAGCTGTACAAAAGCTCATAGACGATTCAGGGAGGAGGAAGAAAAGTAGCTCAGTTTTGGTATACTTACATGTAACACCAAAGTTGGATTAGAACTTGCTAGGATGGATTCAAACAAGTGGCTCTGGAAAAGTTAGCCATGAATTAAGAGAAATAGAAACAACGTGAAAAGGGCTCTCAGTCCAAACATGCAATTGAAGTGCTGTGCACCTTCTGTAGCGTCTGCTTAAAATAAATATGAACAGCTGAAGCTTTAAAAAAATTTATTGGTATACATAGATTACAAAAAAAAGCAAAAGTACACACATATATATCTTTCAGTTTTAAGATGAATTTCAAGGCTTTACAAATATAAATAGATTACACATGATACACTGTAACAGCAGGCAATGCTTCACCCACCAAAAACACTACTGATACAGCTGCCTTTTAGAGATATGCTACAAGTAAAACTTTGCTCTACCATGATTAATTTTTCAGGAGTCTGTCTTGAGAATACAAGATCAGTTATTGAGGTTCCCTTCTTATCCATTTGGTGCTGCACATAAGAAATATGAGTGACCAATACAAGACCACAATGTACACAGTCTGAGGTGTGATCTCATGCCTGTTCCCACATCTCCCCAAATAATCCAGATTCATTAAGATGTCAGTCGTTTTGACCAATCTCCCAGCTGGGGGTGTAGGAACTTAAAATATGAAATGGTTGTTATAAAGATGGCATTATGGTCAATGATTTTCAGTTTCCATACTGTAAAAGAAATCTTTCAATCGCTCCTACTCCTGAAGATATTAAAAAAAATTTACAGCACAGGAAATGCCATGTAGTATGTTAACACCTTCACAAACCAAGCACAAGGATAGCTTAAACTGTCATTACACCCAAATGAAACATTAATAACCTTGAGCTGGTTATTAAACACACAACCAGACAACTAACAATGAATTTATAAATTAATTCATAGTTTATGATGTTTTTCAATACAATCTGTTTAGTCAAGTAGTAATTTTAGAATAAAACCGAAAGCAAAATAAGATTCAACTTCAGCTCCCTTTTTTCTTCAGGTTACATCAGGAAGTACACGTTAGGCTAATGAGCAGTGCGTAAAGCTGTGACATCATAGCAGCATTATTTACTCCACTGACGTGCACTGGCAAACTAGAGACTGACCTGGAGAACTGAAAGGTGCTGAAGCAACACACACAAAATGCTGGAGGAACTCAGCAGGTCAGGCAGCATCTATGGAAATCAGTAACAGTTGACGTTTCAGGCAGAGACCCTTCTTCAGGGCTGGAAAAGAAGGGGGAAGATGCCAGAATAAAAAGGGGAGGGGGAAGAGGACCAGCTAGAAGGTGATAGGTGAAGCCAGGTGGGTGGGAAAGGTAAAGGGCTGGAGAGGAAGGAATCTGATAAGAGAGTGGCTCATGGGAGAAAGGGGCACCAGGGAGAGGTGATATGTAGATGAAGAGAGGCAAGATGCCAGAGTCGGGAATAGAAGAGGGAAGGAGAGGGGAAAAAAAATTACCAGGAGAAATTGACGTTCATACCATCAGGTTGGCGGCTACCCAGACAGAGTACAGGATGTTGCTCCTCAACCCTGAGAGTGGCCTCATTGTGGCAAACATGTCGGACAGGAATGGGAATAGGAATTACTATGGTTGGCCACCAGGAAATAACGCTTTTGGCGGATGGAGTGGAAGCCCTCAACAAAGCAGTTCTCCAATTTACATCAAATCTCACAAACACAGAGAGGAAGCCACGTCAAGAGCAATAGACAACCCCTACAGATTTGCAGGTGAAGTGTTGCTTCACCTGGAAGGACTGTTTGAGGCCCTAAGTGGAGGTGAGGGAGGAGGTAAGTGGGCAGGTGTGGCACTTCATGCTACCAGGTGTAGACGTTATTAAGTGCCAGGAGGGAGATTAGTGGAGAGGGATGAATGGGCAAGGGAATCGCAGAGGAAGCAATCCCTGTAGAAAGTGGAGAGTGAGGGGGAAGGTAAAGATGTGTTTGGGGTAGGATCCCTTTGGAGATGGCGGAAGTTGCAGAGAATGATACGTTGAGTGCCGAGGCTCATGGGGTGGTAGGTTAGGACAAGAGGAACTCTATTCCTGTTACGGTGGTAAGAAGATGAGGTGAGTGCAGATATCCAGGAAATGGAGGAGATGCGGGTGAGGGCAGCATCAATGTTGGAGGAAGGAAAACCCCGTTCTTTGAAGGAGGGCATCTCTGATGTTCTGAAAAGGAAAGCCGAAGAACATTCTAGGTTCAGGTGTGGCAGAGACGAAGAAACTGAGAAAAGGAAATAGCATTTTTACAGGAGACAGTACGAAGAGATAGCCGTGGGAATCAGTAGGTTTATAAAAGATGTTGGTAGATTTGTTTCCAGAGATCGGGAAAGGGGAAGGAGGTGTCAGAAATGGACCAAGTGAATTTAAGGACAGGGTGGAAGTTGAAGGCAAAGTTAATTAAATTGAGACGCTTGGCATGGGTGCATGAAGCAGCACCAGTGCAGTTAACAATGTTGCAAAGGAAGAGTTCAGGAGCATTACCCGGGAAGGCTTAGAACATGGATTGTTCTACGTAGCCAACGAAAAAGCAGACATAGCTGGGGACCATGTAGGTGCCAATGGCCACCTTGACTCTGGAGAAAGTTGGAGGAGCCAAAGAAGAAATTGTTGAGGGTGAGGTCCAATTCTGCCAGATGGAGGAGGGTGGTGGTGGTGGTGAACTGTTTGGTTCTTTTGTTGAGAAAGAAGCAGAGAACTTCAAGGCCTTCGTGATGGGGGATAGAGGTTCATATGGACTGGACATCCATAGTGAAAATGATGCAGTCAGGGCCAGGGAATTTTAAGTTATTGAGAATGACTGAGAGCATATGAACTGTCATGAATATTGATGGGAAGTGACTGAACCAAGGGGGATAGAATGGAGTTGAGGTATAAGGACATGAGCTCAGTGGGGCAGTAGTAGGCAGAGACAATGGGTCTACCCAGGCATTCAGGTTTGTGGGTCTTAGGTAGGAGGTAAAAGTGAGCAGTGTAGGATAAGGGAACTATGAGTTTGGTGGCAGTGATGGGAGTTCTCTAGAGGTGATGAGGTTAATGATGGTGTCGGAGACAATTTTCTAATACCCAGATGGAGTCATCTTCAAGGAGCAGGTAAGAGGAGGTGTCTGAGAGCTACTGCCTGGCCTCAGCCAGGTAAAGGTCAGTCCGTCACATTACAATAGCACCCCTTTTGCCTACGGGTTTGATAGTAAGGTTGGGATTGGTGCAGAGATTGGGCAGCAGTGCATTCAGAGGGACTACGCTTCCAGGAGGAGTGAGGAGTGCTGAAGTTGAGCTGGTTAATCTCATCAACAATTAGAGATGAAAAGATCCAGGGCAGAGGAGGAGGATGGAGACGGGGTAAGGTGCTGAAAGAGCTTGTAGCAGAGAGAAGTAACCAGCTGCTTCAAGAACTGCAAAGAGCCTGGCACTAGTACCCTTGCCTTTATTGGATATTATTAATTTTGTATCTCCTTCATAGCTTCGCTTCACTGGCCGTGACACAGAGCAGTGAAAAAATAGAAATGTTTAATGTGGTTTCATCATGGCCCCTGACAAATCCCTCAAATGGCTTTACTTTCTTCTTACTAGTAATAATATTATGAACATGTAACCTTTTTTATACCATGGATCACTACCATTAAGCAAGGGATCCGTGGACCCCAAGTTGGGAACCTCTGATGTAGAAAGTAAGTAGATCCTCTACACGAGCCCCCTTGTATATTACTTGGGTTTCATTCTTCTACAAAATCCTCTTTAAGTATTCATACATTTCATATCACTTGAGAAGAAATGCAGCCCAGCTTCCCAACCATGGTTCCTGGTGACATGGGGTTTGGGAAGTTTACTTAATGTTGCAGATTCCAACAGAATGGCGACCTTACTCTCCCACATACTTGCAACAGAAGTAAAACACTTAATTCATCAAGGCCAACCCTCCCATCCAGCACCTCCAATCTCTTATCTGTTTTATCCAAGCTATTTAATCTGGAAGAAAGTCTTAAAGCAAAACAAGTCTCTACAGGGCAATCACACAAAACTCCAGAGCATCAATCTAATTTTGTTCTATTATACATCTTCAACAAGAGAATTGTTATCCAGAACTTTACATAATCCATCCTCTCAGTGTGTCTGTTCACTCCAAATTACATTCAGTCCTGTTCTATCAGTTCATTTCTGAGCTCTATTAAGAGTAATGTGTATTCATGGGCACATTTCAAAATTCCCTAGTCAAATATACAGCACCTTGGGGGGAAATGTTGTAGCAACCAAGTGGGAACTACGTACAACCACATTTTCTTACTTATTTACACTAATTGGAACTACTTTGTAATTTTCTGGTCTTTCACATCAGGTACTCTAATAATATAAAGCATGAGGGAAAAGATAGCCTTTGAAATCATCAGATCATTTCTTCTCAAGAATCCAGGTGTAGTTACTCATGGACTACACTGCATTATGATCAGAGATTAAGGGAGCTAGAGCTTTACTCTTTGGAGAGGAGGATGATGAGAGGAGACATGATAGAGGTGTACAAGATATTCAGAGGAATAGATAGAGAGGACAGCCAGTGCCTCTTCCCCAGGGCACCACTGCCCGATACAAGAGGACATGGCTTTAAGCTTAGGGGTGGGAAGTTCAAGGGGGATATTAGAGGAAGGTTTTTTACTCAGACAGTGGTTGGTGCATGGAATACACTGCCTGAGTCAGTGGTGGAGACAGATACACTAGTGAAATTTAAGAAACTACTAGACAGGTATGTGGAGGAATTTAAGGTGGGGGGTTATATGGGAGGCAGGGTTTAAGGGTCAGCACAACATTGTGGGCCGAAGGGCCTGTACTGTGCTGCACTATTCTATGTTCTATATTCTATGACCAGCTACCACCATCTAATTCTACTAAATCCAACTATTTTCAATATGCAATTTGTCTTGTGTCCAAATCAGGACTGAGATTGTGCCCAGTTCCATCTCACAGTGATAAGGGCGTTAATGGAAAAAAAAAATTGGTATTTATTAGCCACTCCTGGTTTTACTGGAGAAGATATTGAGGACGGACCACCTTTTGCAAGCCCAGGTGCTCTCACAATACTGTTAAGGTCCCTAAGATTTTGATCCAGATATGAAGATGGGATGTTGATATGTATGTTTAAATCAAAATGGTGTGCCCCCTGAAGGGGAAACCGAAGGTGCAGGCTTTCTCATGCATCCGCTAAGTGATGGAGGTTGCAAATCTGGAAAATTCTACCCAAGCAACACACACACACAATACTGGTGGAACACAGGCCAGGCAGCATCCATAGGAAGAAGCACAGTCAACGTTTCAGGCCAAGACCCTTCGTCAAGACTAACTAAAAGAAGTGATAGTAAGAGATTTGCTTCTTCCTATGGATGCTGCCTGGCCTGCTGCATTCCACCAGCATTTTGTGTGTGTTGCTTGAATTTCTGGCATCTGCAGATTTCCTCGTGTTTGCGAAGTTCTACCCAAGGCAGCCTAGCCAATTGATACATTTTATAGAGGGTACTTTTTATAGTGGCCACAGTATACAATTGTGAAGGTAGTGAATATTTATGTTGGTGGATAAGGTGTTGATCAAACTACCATACTGAATGTTACTGAGTTTTCATTTACAGGACTAAAACCCATCCAAGTGCAGCCTTTCTAATGATTTGGAAGCAATGAAAACTTCTGTCTGTAACTATAATTCCGCTCACACTCTGAAAGCATAAAGCTGAACAGTTGCTTAATGTTGTCTCTGAATCTGAATGGATCAAAACAAGAACCTTTAGGCAAAACTCTTGTTTTCCATTTACATTGTTATCCTGAAATATTAAAGGAATTTTATTTTAAAACTGTGATACAGTACATTGAAATTATGTAAGGTTTCATTATTTTCAGAAGAACAGAACATTAGGGGAAACCAGGAATGGAGATTTACTGAAATCTGAATCATCATTTCAACACTAATGCCTTCCTTAAACCTTATCGTTGTAATCTCAAAAATAAAAGCTGAAAGCACAGAGAGCTGGGGCAGTATCTGTGGAGTGACCATTTCAGTTTGGTGAACTTTCTTGGGATACTGACTGAAGAAAAGTAACCATTTCCCTCTCTCTGGAGCTGCTCAGTTTCACTAGCTTTTTATTTCAAGTATCCGGCATCTGCAGTATTTTATTTATGCTGAAGCTTCATTCACTGTATGTCTGTGTGCAACATCTTCCACAATCATTTACTTCTCCACATCATCTAAAACATAAAAAAATATAACAGGCTGTTTATCTTCTTGTGAAGTGCATGCTAACAGATCAGCTCAGTTAGCCTTGTTTATCGATATATTTCATTGTGTCACTACATTGATTTCTTTCTTTCCTCCACCTATCTAATCTATTCTTATAGCTGATTTTCTATCAACCCTAGTACGTAGTGCATTCAATGGCCTAACAACACCACAGCTTATAATATAAAATTCTTACGTTCAAATACTAATTCAGAAGCAATTTCCTTATTTGAGGGACCTTGAATCCGTTTCCATCTATCCAAATTCCTTCACAAATCTCACAGTTGTTCACTGAAACTTGATTATACCTCTGAAGCTGTTACCGAATAGCGTAAAATAGACGTTGAACAACTGTATTACAGCAATCAGTTTATTTTAGTTACCTCCACCACTTAGGACAGGCTTGTAGTTATTGTACCCCAAGACACAACCTGCCCAGCAGTACATGTATTAAAATACGCACTCTATCTGAGCAAATAGACTGCCACAGAGGTTTTAGAATCTGAGATAGATACTAAAAAGAATACATTCAGCTCATTTTGTTATTTGGAAACAAGATGAATATGCCCCAGTGAAACAAAACAATCAAAATCATCACATGCAGCCTGTTGCGTTTGAGGCTCACAGACAGGAACACTGCCACATCAGCTTTCAAAAGCAGAAAAAAAACATATCTCCATTTTGGGATAATGAGAAGAAAAAAGTGAAATGCTTATTTATACTAGCAGGAAATGTTATGAAAAAAGCATGATTAACATAACAGCAGAATAATTCATTAATACCATTGATGCAAAAGTAAAAAGAACTTTCACTGCAGAACAGTCAAGGCTTTCTGCAAAACATCAATTGGTTTATAGTCTACATGATGGAAGTATTAATAAAAGTCCACGAATTAAATAAATCACCTTCCTTGATTAATACAGGACTGCCAGTCCTATTATATCAACATACTTCTATGCACAATGAACATCATGTTCTCTCTACATGGAAGTTCAATATTCAGATTTAGTCTAAACTGCCTTCTGAAAGAGCTGCAGGGAGCAGACAGATGCTCGCCATCACAGAGTCTAGGCATTCAACCCCATGGGTTAAACTTCATTTTGTTTGGTTTTTGCAGTGGTGCACAGCTAGATCAGTTCCAGTAAGTTGCAGGTTTTTACCTTTGACATGGCTCTGCAAGAATTTTCTGTCCTTGCCATGACTTTTACTTAGCTCGCCGTAGTTATCCATCTTATACTTCCCTGGTTCTTTCAAACTCTACCTGCTGCCAAGAATACTGAAGCTAGCCTCAAGCACAGCGCTGGATCTTCAAACTTGCCTTGCTGTCTTTTCTAAGTTGGCTGAGCATTTCCAGATAGTGGGCACTTAACTCAGCACCATCCTGTGCCGTCATACTCTTAAGGACTTACTGTATCCACACCCCTCTATGCTCTCTTCCTCTCCACTTTCCAATTCATTGATTGCTATGCTGTCAAACTCACAGACAACTTTAAAGTGAGATGTACAATAAAGCCAAACACGTACCTGCAAGAAATGCTTTCACATAAAGTCCTAAATGATTTTGCTTTAAGATGATCTACACTTGACATAGTTTGATTACAAGCTTGGAAAGAGCTCATTATTCAGATCCAGAGTTTGCTGTAATATATACAGCAGTGCAAAGAAAAGAAGGGAATGCAGAGGAACCAGCCGTGTTGTAGCTTGAGACACCCTTGTTCATGTTTTGCTTCACGTAGTTGAAATGCTGTGAAGGCTGTTTGTAATGCTGAAGCTGGCCCTCGCTGGGTGATCTTTGGGTACAGAGCACAGGCACATCATCAGCTGAAGACAGAAAGTGGAAAGAAGCAAATCCGAGTACTGCTCACAGCAACACAAGAGAGCACACCTTCCCCTTGCTTCCCCACCCCCCTCCCGATTTACAACACAGCAATCACAATATGTTCCTGATTTCCGGTAGAGAAAAAATTTAGAGGGGTCTAACTATGTTACCGAGACTCCCTTAAAAAGACAGTATTTAGTCACCAACCCTGGTGAATTTTTCTTGCGGTTCCCACCGCAGGAAGGTTGCAGTTGATCACCTTGATTTGATTCCTATTAACACGATGATGAGAACCACCACTATCACAAAAAGGATCACAATGACCAGCATCTTTCGATTCTTCTTCTGATGTTGCTCAGCCTGTAAAATTAATTAGTAGATACCGGTTCAATAATCTTACAGCATCCTACTCATCTACAAGTCATATCACTCTTTGCACTGTGTCTCTGATAGTTCTACAATAAAGGCAATCACTCACATACATGGAATCAAGGTTTGCAATTTGATGTAGGCAAACCAAAAAGAACACACTCCCCTTGTGCCTTGCAATCCTGAGTTTTAAGCAGTGACCCAATTAAATTTGTCTCCACTTTCCAGATGAACCCAACTCAAACACTACCTATAAATTTGCAGATGATGCCACTGTTGTTGGAAATTCTCAAATGGCGTACATGAGTGAGATAGATTAGCTGGTTGAGTGGTGTCATAACAACCTTGCATTCAACTTCAGCAAAACCAAGGAACTGATTGTGGACTTCAGGAAGGGGAAGTCAGGAGAACACACAGCAGTCCTTACTGAAGAGTCAGCAGTGGAAAGGATGAGCAGCTTCAAATTCTTGAGTGTCAACATCCCAGAGGATTTATCTTAGGCCAACACACAGATGCAGGCATGGAAAAAGTAGGCCAGTGGCTCAACTTCATGAGGAGTGAGGAAATTTGGTATGTCCATCTCTTACAAATTTCTGCAAATGACAGTGGAGAGCATTCTGGCTGCCTGATGTGGAGGCTCCAATGCACAGGATTGCAAGAGACTGCAGATGGTTGCAGATTCAGCCAGATCCACGATGGGCACAGCATTTCCCAGCATCAAGGACATCTTCAAGAAAGCAGCATCCGCCACTAAGGCCCTCAGCACCCAGAACATGCATTCTTTCATTACTGCCATCTGGGAGGAGGTGCAGGCGCTTGAAGTCCTACACTCACCAGGTTTTAAGAACAGTTTCTTCCCCTCCATCATCAGATTTCTGAATGGTGCATGAACACTAACTTGTTATTCCTTTGGCTTTGCACTGTCTATTTATTTTGTATTTTTTGTAAATTTTGTGCCTTTGCTCTGACTTACTGCTGCAAAATGACACATTTCATGTTATATGAGTTAGTGATAATAAACCTGATTCTGACTAGTTGGCATTCAGTTAGGCCGGCAGACCTGGGAGATCATCTGCCAGGTTTACAGGGAGGGAGGGAGGAAGCAAGTAAAGTTTGCAGGGGTCAGGACAGAATAGAACTGACAGAAATGAAGGATATCAGAGGCATTTCTTGGCAAGAACAGATAAGAAATAGGAGCAAGAGTAGGCCATCTGGCCTACTGAGCCTGCTCCATCATTCAATAAGATCATGGTTGATCTGGCCATACACTCATTTCCACCTACCTGCCTTTTCCCCATAACTCTCAATTCCCCTACTATGCGAAAATCTATCCAACCTCGTCTTAAATATATTTACTGAGGTAGCCTCCACTGTTTCATTGGGCAGAGAATTCCACAGATGATGTCAATGTTTGGAGCCTGGGGAGGAAGGTACAGTTGTCAGAAACAGATGGGAGAGAGGGTGAAAGCAAGTCTGTGGGATCAATGGTTTGGGGAAAGGGCAGAAATTATAAATGCTAGTGGCATGGGGAGGGATGAAACACAAAAATCAGAAAGTGGATGTGGCAAGGGGTAGAAGTTAGAAGGTTTAATTAATAGTAAAAGATATAATGCCTCGGGGTATCCTTTTTCATGAGTTTGGCTGATTTGAATCAGGTAATTGAATAAGGTGCAAACAGTTCTTATCTACTTTTAATTTTGATTATTTGAGAAAAACAGTCAGACAGAAAAATCTCACATAGCAATTAATTCCTGTCTCATAATATTTAATTGACTATCTCTATAACCAAGGCCACAGATACAAGGGAAAATAGAAATTTGCAAGTGACTCTACAAGACACAAAATGAACTGAGGGGATAGCTTCGCTCACTCCAACATTGAACTGATTCCACAAAATATGGACTCACTTTCAAGGACTCTACAACCCATGTTCTCAATATTTATTACTTTTTTTTTATTTGTACAATGTGTTCTTTTGCACATTGGTTGTTCGTCCATCTTTGTTGTGTGCAGTTTTTCATTAATTCTATTATCTGTATTACTCTGCAAGAAAGTGAATCCCAGGGTAGTGACACACATCAAGGTTGCTAGTGAACGCAGCAGGCCAGGCAGCATCTCTAGGAAGAGGTACAGTCGACGTTTCAGGCCGAGGCCCTTCGTCAGGACTAACTGAAGGAAGAGCTAGTAAGAGATTTGAAAGTGGGAGGGGAAGGGGGAGATCCAAAATGATAGGAGAAGACAGGAGGGGGAGGGATGGAGCCAAGAGCTGGACAGGTGATTGGCAAAGGGGATATGAGAGGATCATGGGACAGGAGGTCCAGGGAAAAAGGAAAGGGGGAGGGGGGAAAAAACCAGACGATGGGCAAGGGGTATAGTCAGAGGGACAGAGGGAGAAAAAGGAGAGAGAGGGAGAAAAAGGAGAGAGAGAGAGAGAAAGAATGTGTGTATATAAATAAATAACGGATGGGGTACGAGGGGGGAGGTGGGGCATTAGCGGAAGTTAGAGAAGTCGATGTTCATGCCATCAGGTTGGAGGCTACCCAAACGGAGTATAAGGTGTTGTTCCTCCAACTTGAGTGTGGCTTCATCTTTACAGTAGAGGAGGCCGTGGATGGACATGTCAGAATGGGAATGGGATGTGGAATTAAAATGTGTGGCCATTGGGCGATCCTGCTTTCTCTGGTCGTATATGGTGACGTATATGTACTTTGATAATAAATTTATTTTGCACTAATGGAATTACAACAATGGAGAAATAATCAAGTAAAATAAGTGGGCTGGATGTAATAAAATATCAAACACAAATTTTCTTTAAAAAAAAGTCCAGGATGATTTGTTCCACTTGAGTACTATGGTGCTGAAGTAGCTGATGGTGTTGCTGGTTAAGGCATATTTTATCTATGAGATTCTACTACGTGCATAACAGACCTGAGTAATTATATTTTGACAAATAAATCTGGGGGGTCGTCCAAAGAGTATTACCTTCTGGAGTTGCTGTAAGCCCTCTTCTGTTTTAATACAAGATTGTTCAACATTATAATCAATTCGATCCAAGATGGTCCCCTAAAAACAAACACAGAGATATTGAGATGGCTACCAAATTAATAGAAATTTTGCCATCAGACTCAAGAAATTCTGTGCTCTGTCAGAGTCTATGCAAACAATGCAACACACTAACCAACAGAAAATGCAGTGCAGTTGTTCTAAAACACCAGTAACTTCAAACAGTGACATGTTTTAGAAAAGAATTAATGGAACTAGAACAACGTGGCAGAATAATTCCCTCCGGATTGGGGATTGCAGCAGCATCGTGTTGCCACTGCCACTCTGCACGTGACTCCGATAACTGGCCTTCCTGACGTCAGAGCTCTCTGCTTATTTAGAGGAGAAATCCTGGCATCCGCTCAGTCCACAGCTTTTGGAGAATCAGTGGTGCACGAAAAGATTTGTAGGTGTGATGTAAAAGGATGACTATGACTCTTCCAGCTGATCAATTGCAAACTAAGCTTTTTTAAAATGTTAACATAGAACAGTAGAAGGGTACAGACACTTTGACCCATGATGTTGTGCCAACTTTTTAATCTATTCCAAGATTAATTTAACCCCTCCTTCCCACATAGCCCTTTACTTTCCTTCCATCGATGTGTCATATCTAAGAGTGTGGTAAAGAGGCCTCTATCACCACCCTGGCAACATGTTCCACACATTTACCACTCTGTAAAAAAAAAAAAAAAAAAAAAAATTACCTCTGACATACCCTCAAATTTCCCCAATCACTTTAAAATTAAGTCCTCTTGTATTAGCCATTGTGGCCCCAGGAAAAAGGCACTCTATGCCTCTTATATACCTCTATCAAGTCATCCTCCTTTGCTCCAAAGGGAAAAGCCCTAGCTCAGTCAACCTTGCCTCATAAGACATGCTCTCTAATCTGGGCAGCATCCTGGTAGCACACACAAATTGCTGGAGGAACTCAGCAGGTCTGGCAGCATCATCAATAGTTGATGTTTCAGACTGAGACCCTTCATCAGGACTGGAAGTTGGAAAAAGCCAGAATAATCCTGATAAATCTCCTCTGCACCCTCTCTACAGCTTCTGCATTCTTCCAACAATGAGGTGACCAGAACTAAGCAAATTGTTCTTCCAAACTACTCACCTGCTCCACTATCATGGTCGCCAGCTCCCTGAAAATTTCATTCAAATCTGAGATTGACTGCACGATTTGTCGAATCTCCTTCTCTCGTTCTTCGACCATCAGCGAATTCTCTTCCACCAGAAGTAACTGATCATTTGTAAAACCCTGTCAGGACAACTGAGCATGAATAAAAGGCCAGCATATGAAACTCAACTTAAAGCACAGAGCAGGGCACTTTATTAAAAACATTAAGACTCCACAATATTTCAAACATCAAGACTACCTTTCAAATCACACAAATAGTAATGTACAAGTGCTCGGGAGATAGTAGTGGTACATATGAATGCACAGCTTCCACAGTCACCCACAGTCAAACACACACGGAAGATTTACCCCAACATCAGAACTTTTAGCCAAAGTTTAGACTGGATAACTGAGAATTCAAATTAATTGTAAAATTCAAATTATGTAATCCGATAAAAGCATGATATTTGAGAAGGAGGAACTAAAGTCAGATGTATCAGTATTACAGTGGAGTAAAGAGAATTACAGAGGCACAAGAGAGCAGCTGGCCAGAATTGATTGGCAAAGAACACTGGCAGGGAGGACAGCAGAGCAACAATTGCTAGAATTTCTGAAAGCAATTCGGAAGGCACAGGATATATACAACCCAAAGAGGAAGAAGAATTCTAAAGATAAGATGACACAACCATGGATAACAAGAGAAGCTAAAGCTAACATAAAAGCCAAAGAGAGGGCATATAATAGAGCAAAAATTAGTGAGAACTTAGAGGATTGAGAAGCTTTTAAATACCAGCTGAAGGTAACTAAAAAAAATCATTAAGAAGGTAAAGATGGAATATGAAAGTAAGCTAGTTGACAGTATTAAAGAAGATACCAAGTTTCTTCTGATACGTAAAGTGTAAAAGAGAGGCAAGAGAAGATATCAGATCGCTGGAAAACGATGCTGGAGATGTACTAATGGGGACAAGGAAATGGCCGACAAACTGAGTAAGTATTTTGCATCAATCTTCACTATGGAAGACACTAGCAGTATGGTGGAAGTTCCAGGTGTCAGGGGGCATGAAGTGTGTGAAGTTACCATAACTAGAGAGAAAGTTCTTGGAAACTGAAAGGTAGGTAAGTTACCTGAACCAGATAGTGTACACCCCAGGGTTCTGAAAGAGGTGGCTGAAGAGATTGTGGAGACATTAGTAATGATCTTTCAAGAATCACTAGATTCTGGAATGATTCTGGAAGAATGGAAAATTGCAAATGTCACTCCACTCTTCAAGAAGGGACACAGCAGAAGAAAGGAAGTTATAGGCCAGTTAGTCAGACCTCAGTGGTTGGGAAGATGTAGAAGTCCATTGTTAAGGATGTGGTTTCGGGGTACTTGGAAGCACATGATAAAATAGGCTGTAGTCAGCATGGTTTCCTCAAGGGAAAATCTTGCCTGACAAATTTGTTGGAAGTCTTTGAAGAAATAACAAGCAGGATAGACAAAGGAGAATCAGTTGATGTTGTGTGCATGGATTTTCAGAAGGCCTCTGA